>NC_081136.1:34953030-35138030 GCF_958295425.1 Solea solea
ACACACACACACACACACAAAGACTCACATCCTGCTGCTGAGCGCGTCCATGGGACGTCCAAAGAGCGGCGCCGGCGAGCAGAGGAGGAAGAGAGCGAAGCTCCAGCGCTGCAGGACTCTCCTGGAGCAGAACATCCTGGAGTCTGTGAAGAGACAAAAGACAAGAACAAGGCTCAGGTCAGTGGACACATCACAACGTCTCCCGTCCATCCCACCGGTCCAGAACCATCTCGCTGCCAGAACTTACTGTCCCACGGCTGAGTTATGTCCGTCCTAAGAGTGTCCACTATGAGACCAAATCCAGGTGAGGACACCTCAGAGCAATCAAACTAAAAAAAAACAAATCTCCACAGATGTCCGCAAGTTTTCCTTTTTATTCCCTCAGAGTGAAAATCCCTTCAGGTCAGAGACGAGCAGAGACACGTGTCCTCCAGGTGTCCACAGGTCAAAGGTGAGGTTGGCAGGCAGCGGCGGCTCCAGCTGCGTCTGCGTCTGCTGCTGCTGCTGCTGCAGGTTGCTCTGACAGGAGCTTCTGCTGCATGATCCCTCACAGCCCGAGCAGGTCAGAGGCGATGGGAGGGAGGCGGGGGACGTCTTAGCAAAGAGGAGGGGCCTCGCCGTGACCCCGCCCCTCTCTCTCTTTCACTGAGTGAGAGTGAGGCTTGTGAGTCGAGGAGGGGACAGACAGCAGGGTGGCGCTGCAGCAGCACACAGCGAGACAATGTCCTCAAGACGGTTTTTTACTTTCAGCTGGAGTTTACACACTCAATAAACTTTTATTTTCAGTGGAGTTAATATTGTGAATATTGAGTCAGCAAAAATATCAGCTATTGTTTTCCTTAAATCTTCAGCTTTCACTGTTTTTGGTCACTCATTTTCAGCCCATTTCATCAAATCATATGCTCAAAATATTTACCTCACTCAGGTCTCCATTGATATTCATTTTCTATTTTCTGCTATTTATACTTTTTGAAATATTTTACTTTTTCTGCAGTTTTTCTCCCATTGGAAATGAATGGAAAACACAAATTGTTGTTTGTCCTGGTCTCTCTTCTGTCTCTATCAGCCCCCCCCTTCCTGTCCCCCACCTTTCCTCTGTCCCCCATTCTTTTCTTTCACCACAACCTGTCTAGGCAGGTGCCGCACATCTGTTAAAAAGGGAGTTTCTTCTCTCCACTGCCCCCTAGTGCTTGCTCATTGTGTGAACTGTTGGGTTTCTCTGCTCTTGATGATGTTGTCTATGAACAGAGTCTTGAGACAGATGCTGTGATTCGGCGCTATACAAATACAACTGAATTGAGATTAAAGTATTATTAAAAGAAACATTTTAGCTAGTCTGGAATGCTGAGTCAGCATCTACAACTATTATATGTTATTTATTTATTCATTCATTCATTATTATGTCATGATTCATAGACGTTATCTACTCCTAGAATTTTCAGCCGTCAAATTTGGCGAAATTAATTTTGTTTTTTTCAAAATACAAGAAAATTGTTGAACTCGCGCTATTCAGTTTCAATTAATCAATTAAATTAGCCTTTGAAAAACATAAAATCTTGTTGAATCTTGATTCAACAAGGTTTTATATTATATGTTAAATGTTGGTCCTAATGAGACAAACTATGACTCTTTAAACTGCTCGATGATGCGTTCATGAACGTGAACGTCCTCTGAACTGTAAATAATGATTAATTAAAACCGTAATCATGGAAATATCTGATGCAACAGTGGAGTTAGTCGCGTGCAAACGTTCCTCATGTGATTAAAACGTCATAAACAATCGTGTGTCACTGGGTCTTATATAACACGTGCGTCATGTGACGAGAGCGAACAGGTTAGCCGGCGCTAAGACGGCGGAAAAGCTAATCATAAATAATTACACACAGATACAAATGACTCATCTGTTTTCATGCTAACCAACAAAACAACATGGAGAAGATGGAAGAAGATTAAAGAAAATGATTCATTTTAAGAGTTAACGTATGAGCTAGCTAAATGTTAGCCGTCTTATTAAGTTTAAGTTGAAAAGCTATTCAGAGCATAAGCAATGATAATTTAATGGAATTATTTCACAAATTAAAAGATTGGCTGCAATTATTGCACAAAGATGGGGAACACGACAGCTTTTAAGAGTTAACGTAAGAGCTAGCTAACTGTTGTCTTACTAAGTTTAGGTTTATGAGCTACTCTCTCCCACAGGAGCTAATGGTTGCTCACAAAGTGCTACCGTCATCTTGTTAAAAAACAACAAACGTTCTATCAGCAGCAGGCTGGGCACTTAACTGGCTAGCTGGTTAGCATGCTAATTTGAGGAGGGGAATTACCACTGGTGTTGAAAGAACGCGATAGACAGCATGTTAGCTAGGAAAGAGCGTAGATAATGTTAATTTACCGGAATTTATTTCACAAATTGAAAGATTAGGTACAATAACTGCACACAAAGATGTTAACAGTGAACCCGTGGAGCGCCCCCTGCAGTGTAACATGTTTTTTATGTCAAATATTACCGGTTTTTCACATGGACTTAACACAATGTTTGTATTTTCACATTATTCTTGGTGCACACATGTGAAGCGTTGATGCCACATGTGTGTGTAAACATTTTCCCACAAATGATTTCCACACAGAGGAGTTGGTGGTGGGGGGGGGGGGGGGGTGAGATAAGACCTAAGTGTGTGTGTGTGTGTGTCGTTAATTGTAGGGGGCGACAGCTGGAACGTATTTCTGATATTTCAACACACGTCAGTCAGAGACGCAGCAGTGTTTGTCTGAAGTGTGGCGGTTAACCCGGGGAACTTTTTACTTCACATATTCACTAAATATTATATTATGTAACTTCATCTTTACATTTATCCTCCATTTCATCAAATGATTGCACTTTTAGTGAGAAACCCCTGATGTGTGCAGTAAAACCTGCCCCCCCACTGAGCTGCAAAAACAACCAAACAGAACGAGACGTTCCCCTCGAGGCTCACACTTTTCTCAACATCTTTAAAGTCTGTGAGAAAAGCCGTAAAAAAAAATTGTGTTTTGAGTTAATCACACCGTAAAAATATACTTTAAACAATTTAGACCATTTATTTTTAAATGTCATGAGCGCAACGTCCTGAGCTGGGAATTGGACCCACAACCTTCAACTTGAAAGACGACTGGCTCCACCACTGCACCACCGTTGCTCAAAGTTTTTTTAGAATTTGAGAATTGACTTTACTTTGACTCGAAGATTCATTATTTTTCTTAAAATGTAGTTTTGATTTGTATTAAATTTTTTAAATCTTCTTTGTGTTTTGTAAGAAAAAAGCTCAGGTAATAAAAATTGAAAACTGCATAATATTTTCCCTTAACAATGAATAGGAAAGTTGACCCCCCCCCCCCTTCTCTGTGGAGCGTCACCGCGTCGACATACGTTAACATAGAGACGCGTGACATACAGATATTATTCCACAGTTTGTTCTGTGACTCGTCACTTACTGGCTGCTTTGACTCACTTTCAGTTCAGTTCATTCATTCATCACTGATCAGAAACGTGATCCTTTTCTTCCTTCACCGACTCTGGGAAGAAAGAAGTCGGGGATCAAAGAGCATCATGGGAGCAGTTTTCTCTCAGTTCGTAAAAATATAGGGATGTTCCCCTCCGGTGTGTGAGCTGGAGTCGACACACACACACACACACACACACACACCTGGGAACAAACAAACAGGTAGAAGAAGAAAAAGGAGTTTTCCTGGCTGAGTTGGCAGCGTCTCATGGAGTCGCAGCCAAGAAAGCTGTTTCACATTCGTAGAAAATTGCTGCTTTTTGGCAGAAAATCCACACGTACACAAAACAAATGCACCACCCACCCTCACCCCCACACTCTGCTGCCTCTTTCCTCTGGAAATAATCCTCTAATTCTTCTCATTCTGTTACAGCCCGACACACACACACACACACACACACACACACATTAGGGATCTGGACTGATTTACATGCAACGGTATGGAATCACAATTCAACCTTTGTATGATATATAGAAATTTAAGAAATAAAATAACCTTAAATTGCTATTAGTTATTTTTTGATTACTAATCCATTACTTTATTGATTGTCAACTTTTATGATAATCAATTATTAGTTTGAGTATTTTTAAAAAACAAAAGGTTTTCATTCAATCCGAATTTTGCAAAAATACCACAAAAACTCGCACAAAGTAATGCATTTAAATAGCGTAATTATTTTCTTTCTATGCTAGCTAACATCCTAGCTTTTTTATTTATTTCTTGTTAGATTAAATGGGAACGTGTTCTCGTTTCTTTGCTCCAAATAAATAAATCAATAAATCATGAATAATTTGGTTTGTGGACAAAACAATTGGTTGCGAATTGGATTTGAAGAAAAAGTAAAAATAGTAGTAAAAATGGAGCCTTGATCGAAACAAAGGGACAATTTTAACCCTGACACCTCCCTGTTTTTGATTTGTTTTGATGGTTTTTGTTCTCTTTTTGTATATAAAAATTGAAGAGTTACACTTCATGTTCAAAACTAATACAACAAAAATGTTTATCCGTCTGTTAAAAATGTAAATATACTTGTTAAATAAATCTTTGTTGGCATTAGTTAAAGGGGCTGTGTCTTACCCCCTTTTTCTGTTAGTTTAAAGTGTTTATTTGGCAGTTAAATGTACATTTTTGTTAATTAATCAATGCTATATATACACACATATACACGTGTATATATATATATATATATAGATAGATATATACATATATACATACATATACACATATGTATATACATATATATATATATATATATATATATATACATATATATATATATATATATATATATATACACACACATATGAGATTTCGGATTTGAAAGCAGTAAATTCCGATCATGGTTTGCTTTCAAACTCAAATGTAAATGTAAAGTGTTGACGTCTGTAGTTAACTCTTGTGTCAGGACAGTGTCAGCAGTTTCTCATTGATGTGTGTGCAGATAAAGCTGCTGCGTTATAAATAAAGATTTCCATTCCGTGGGATAAATAAGGAGGAATGTCGTCGCTCAGCAGACGTTTTCATTCCTGAAGCTATTTGGCAGATTAGCGGGCGAACGTGCTTCATGTTAGCGTAGCACGAAATGCTGCAGAGGACGGCGCCTGCAGTCTGTCTGTCTGTCTCTGCACATGTCACCAGATGGGCGGACATGATCTGCTGGTGTGTCACTCCTGGATCCATGAGGCAATCGCATCCCTGCGCTCAATTACATCTGATTATGGTTTGAATGGCGCTGCCAGAAAACTGGATTAGAACATGGGGAAGGACACAAAGTGGTTCAGAGCAGTTTCTGCTCTGTAAACAGTCGTGATGTGCAGCAGCCACAGCGGCTTTAGCCCCATGATTCGATTAGCATTAAAGCAGAGACACAAAATATGTTACACCAACTCTTTTTTTCTAGGAATAAAAAGTGTTTTTAGGTCAAAATCTGTGTTTGATACATTAGCTATGACAGAAGTCTGATTTTAGTTTGGAGCGTAGGCGGAAAACAACTGCTAACAAGCTCATTTAAAACAAGCCAAGTGAAAACAAGCTAACAGCAAATCAAGCTAATTGAAAACAAGTAACTACATTTAAAAACAAGTTCTTAGAAAACTAGCTAGAACAAGTTTAATGGAAAAAAAGCTAACAGCTAAACACATTTGTACCAAAAACACTACAAATCTAGCTTGCAGCAAACGAGCTAACAAAAACAAGCTCATGCTAATGGGAAACAATCCAATAAAAGCAAATAAATCTAAAACAAGCCAAAAACAAAAAAACTCAAGGACGACACGGTAACAGAAAACAAGCTAATGGAAAAAAAAATTAATGAAAGCTAATAAATGGAAAACAAGTTCACAGATAATGAGCTTAAAAAACAAGCTAACAGACAACAAGCTAACAGAAAACCCTGTTGTACCACAAACATTGCAAAACTAGCTCACAGCAAACAAGCTAACTGAAAACAAGCTCATGCTAATTCAAAACAATCCAATGAAAGTAAATAAATATAAAAGTTTGTACTGAAAAAAATGTTAAACTAGGTAAAAGAAAACAAGCCAATGTAAAGAAACAAATGTAGTTCACAGAAAACGAGCATCAAACAAACTAAAGGACAACAAGCTAACTTGCTAGTTTGTACTGAAAATGTTTCAAAACTAGCATCACTGCTAATGTGCTAAAAGAAAACAGCTCATATTAATCTAATGGGGGACAAAAGCCAAAAAAATGCAAATACATGTTAGAAAACTACAACAATCGAATGGTCAATAAGTTAACACATCTTTTCCCCCCTGAAAACATTTCAGAACTAGCTCATGTACAGCAAACAAGCTAACAGAAAACTCAGTTACTTCATTCTTTGACAACTATCTCCAGATAAATGTCAGCACAATTTGTTCCAGTTTCTCAAACAACCACAAGAGTCTATTTTCAAAACAGTTGCTATATTGTCTGAAAAGTTGTCAAAATTCAGAATTGTGTTTAAGATAAATTTAAGAAACAAGCATTTACAAATAATATTGTTAAATGTCAAACGAAAATATCACGAACATCACTATTTCTCAGTGTTTTTCTACACTGAACTCAACCAACAACCAAAACTGTCTCAGTGACTGAGTCTTAGATCATTCTAAGGTCTTTCAAATATTCTACACGGAGGTTTTTCCATGAGTCTGGTTGCAATTAGAGATTTTTGATATCTGGCTATGTAGAATATGAGTTATAACAATTCAACCAAACATTAACGATGGTCCTAGAGAGTTTTCTTACCTGTACCAGTGTCCTCGGCTCTTTGTGATTGTTACGAATCCAGTGAAGGTCCAGGTTTCTGTGGTGGGTCGTGTTCCTCTGAGGACCTCTGCTGTTCTGGAGGTTGTTTCTGCTTCTCTGGAGGTTGTTTCTGCTTCTCTGAAGGTTGTTTCTGCGTATCTGGAGGCTTCTTTAGACCCTCTGCAGTCTCTGCTTGGATGTGAAGGTTGATAACGCTCTTTAAATAAGGTTAAGCCCTCCTGCTGACATCACACACAGGTCATCACCATCATCACGGTAGCAGAAGAATCCACGGAGCTGCATATGTAATCAGCTGGGGTGAACTTACTCACTCCGTCCGTCCTTCCCCACCTCCCACATCCACTTTCCCTTCATCCTTTCCTTCCCTCGTAAAAACACGAGCCACAGCCGGAGTCCGAGTCACAGCTAATGACACGTGTTGTGTTTTTGTTGTTCCTCTCACTTTGCTGCTGCAAAGAAAAGAAAAAGGTTTGGGTTTTTTCAGCCGTCACGTCACTGAGGCGTAGAAATTAAACCTCTGTCTTCGTTACATTGTTGTTTCTACACCGACTTAAACTTTACTTAGGCTCATTCATGTCATCACACGGCTTAGACAGGTCATGATGTCTCTGTTTTTGTCTCACTTTAAGTCGACTTTATTAAATAATGACCCCCTGTGGTCAGACTGTGTTTGACTGGTGGACGTGGGAATGGGCGAAAAAGAAAAAAAAAGAAAGTCCAAAACATGGTAGTAGTGTTTTGGTCCATCACCTCCTCCTCCTCCTCCTCCTGTGGTGAAGCCGACCTTCAAATCTCCAACACTAAAAAGCAAAGTTCTCCAGTTTCCAGTTGTTCTTCTGGTCTGAGGTTCTCTATGTTTAGCCAAAGAGTCGTGGTTTGGTGTCGTGAAAAAAATCCCCACCAGGTCCAAGTTAGACTCCGCCCACTCACCATTTACATTTACCGTGGTCACAGATTTACGTAGCGCGTGTTTTTGATTCACCAGTGAATCACGGATTGTCCGATGATAACAGACCGACCAGCGCTGACTTTCTGCTGTCAGAAGACAAAAATCTGGACCATGGACATTTTAAAGTTTAAGCCAGATTAAACCTTCCTGACGCAACCCTCCAATTTATTTGGGTTTAGGGCCGACACACTCGATGTGTTCATGGGGTCAATTCATAATGTCCAGTGTCCAGTGTCCAGTGAAATCCTTATTTTACGGCTACGAAAAAGCGAATTATTTTTTATTTTACAGTAATTATATGTTTATATAATCATTCCAATAAGTAGGATTACTTCTTACCCTCTTAAATGTTACGTACTGCACCTTTGAGCAGGTGGCGTTGACTGCAAATACAAATACAGAGCAAAAGTTTGGATAAAATATGAGGGACGCTGTGAAATTAAAGGCTGTAAAGTTAGTCATTAATGTTTAAGGTTAAAGCAAATACATTCTGTTTAACAAAAACTACGTGAATATTCAATAGATGAGGTCAAACATTGACAAGGACATGAACACACAAAATAAATTGATAAAATTATTCTGAAATGGTTAAAAAAAAATCTAAATCAAGGCTTTGATAAAACAAAAAATACTTTTCTTTTGGAATAAAGTAAAAGAAAATCATTTTTGTCCACATATGTTTTCTATTCTCTTGATCTCTTGATTGAATAAACTGTATTTAGTCATAAATACATTTTATAACATCAAAAACATTACATTGGTGTAAAATGTGACAAACTAAGATAATCTCACCCTAAAAATCAACGTTAATCTGTGTCGACGCTTTAGCAGGAAAACGATCTTCAGTCCTGGGAATCGTTTCTCATCTATGAAGGCAAATTAAATCACGACTCCTAATTAAATGTGTGGCTGATGTCGGACGCCGTTAATATCAAAGACTAAAGATAGAAGTAAACTAACGAGGATCATCATGACGCTGGATGTTTGTTCTGCTCGGCTGCTTCTGCTCTCAGATTTACGAGCTTTATCCTCGGAGATGAAAATCGAGCTGTAAAATGTTTCCGTCCGCGTAAAAACGTCGCGTTTACTGTGTCGACGTAAACATGAAAGTCGCACACAAGCTGTACATGAACAAATAAAACCAGTCTCTTTCAACCGAATCCTGTTAATTTAAATAAAAACAAACTCTTTTGCTTGTTTTTAAACGTTGTTAAATTACCTCCAGTAAAATTAAAGGGCAAATAAAGAGAAACACGGAGCACACGCGTTGTGACGGCCGCCAGAGTCAAAGGAGGACGAGCTCAGAGTCACATGGTTAAATAGAGATTAAGTGACACCAGGTGATCTAAATCAGGTGTGATAGGCTCCGCCCACTGACCTCAACGTGAAAAATACATTCTACATTTTAATTTAATTAAAAAGTTAAAATGACTTAATCAGAAAGTTCCACAGATCTTCATCTGAATCAGTAAATGTGGTCTTCATGGCAAGGTCTTAATCAGTTTATTGTCTTAATCTGGTTAAAAACAATCTGGTGGGAACATTTTTCCGAATTCTACACGACTTAAATTACAATAAACGATCAGATTAAAGGATTTTTTTTAACTTGATTTTGTAATGTGTGGTGCCTTCAAATGTTGTAGTGTTTACTGTGTTTATAAAAGTTGTGTGATTTCAAATTCACTTTCTGTTGATAAATCCTCCGAAATTCCACACACTGATAGCGTCTTAGAAAGCTAATATTATGCTAACTTCCTGTCAGTGCTGTCAGTTGATGTTTTTTTTGTGTTTAACTATATTTTTTAATGCGGATTAAGGATTAGATCTTACTTTGGGGGCTATCACGTAAGCGTGATTATTATGTTTACGTGATGCGTTAGTGGCAACTCCCTCCCCCCTCTATTCACAAAATTGGGAGTACGAATTTTGAAAAAGCTCAGAAATGCTAAATAACAAATGATTTTAATTAACTTTTAAAGATAGATGCCCTTAAATATATGCTAACTGCTAAATGTATGAGTTGTGTAATTACGAATATTGTACACAATATCTGTCGTTAAATTGCCCTAAACTCCACCCACTGGACCTATGAATAGCCTCTGAGCTAGCTAGCTATTTTTATACTAACTTCCTGTCATCAAGTGTGTTAAAAGCACAATTTTAGTCGGACTATGACAATAAATTTGGTTTTCTTTCACGTAAACACCTAAAAGGAAACTGATTAAACACACACTTGCTTATATAGAGATACAGCGCCACTTACGGAGGCGGCGTCAGATGTACACGGCCAATAAATCAATTTTTCTGACTCAGCAAGTTGCCTGTTTACCTGTTTTAGTCGGACTACAACCTTAGCTGGATTAAATTGAGAAGAAATGTTTAACGTAGTACGTAAACGTTACTTTCACATGTTCCCACGTCAAATACATGAGTAGACATATACATTAAGACGACAGAAAAGCGGATTACACACAGAGTTGAGTTGTTTTTGTTCGTGTGTGGTGTTTAAATAAAGCGTTTTATCGTCTCGCCTCTCGTTTTCTTGTGTCTGTAATAAAAAGATGTTTGGTCCACAGAAGTGGTTTCTCTGAGGCTCCTCCGTCTGTCTGTCTCTGTTCCAGACTCCCATCAAATGTCCTGATCTGCTGTCAGCGCTCACATGTTCCCAATATGCTTTCGCTTTGACGCAATAATCCCATTCACCCTCTTTTCACGCAGAATAAAGTCGTAAAAAAAAGATAAAATAAGAGAAAGACGACAGAAGGAAAATCGGAACAAATATCGGATTACAGCGTACAGAGCTCAGTGAGGACGTGATTCTGGACTGTCCTGTGTCTTCACTGCTCACACACACATGGTTTTGAGAGCTTTGAGTTGGTGACAGGTTTAAGGGTTAGTCAAAAACTAGGTCTTAAACCTCAAAAAGCCCCTTAAAGTTGTGAGGATCAGACAAAATGTCCTCACAGAGAATCAGAATTTGTCCTCAAAGCCTATAACAGACATGGACACACACACTTTCCATGACTTTAGAGGATATTGACTTACATTAATGTCCTGGAGACTTAACCTTAACTTAACCATACAACATATCTTCACCTGAAAATGTAATCATTTACATTACAAGGACTTGATTTTTGAGGACAGGATTGAAAGAACGGGACAGGATTACAAAGACAGGATTGAGGAGACAGGACAGAGAGGACCTGACCTAACCATACAGGTTATTTTGAGGTCTTTACCTCAAAATAACGTAATATTTTTACATTGATCTTTGGTCTCCATAAGGAAGACAAGCCCCATAATGTGACCGTGTCATCAGATTTAGGTCCCCACAACATGAGTAACACACACACACACACACACAGGTCTCTGCTCTCTGTTATTAGCAACAGTATTTTATGGAGCTATTTATAGTCTATAGCCTGATTTGCTGCGTGTGGCGGAAAGTCAACTTGAAATCTGAAGCAACTGGAGACGATTCAAGTGAAGTCAGGGAGACAGTTCCAACACACACACACACACACACAGGGCCTGGCTCTGAAGCAGCTTCCGTCAGGTTGGTGAATATACAGTAAATCTGAGTCTTCACGATCACATTCCCTCTTCATCGTCGACGTCGTCCCTCACTGTAAACCGGAGCTCTCTCTCTCTCTCTCTCTCTCCACCTCTCTGTTTGGCGCCGTCTCTCTCGCAGCAGCAGTTTGTCGCCGCGCTGCCGTGGAAGAAATGCAGCTGGAATTACAGATTCGTAAGTGGAGTTTAATCTCCGCGGACAATTCACACATGGAAAGTACACAAGAAAAACACTTCATCGCACACATGCACACACACACACACACAGAGCCGAGAGGAGGGAAAACCACGAGCTAAACATGCTAACAGCGCACAAAACTAACGACGAGATTCCAACAAGCTCTTGCGTAAGGTATCTTTTAAATCTTTAAAAAAAGAATTTTTTTAAATAAAAATATTGATAAAAAACAACAACACACAGTTAGCGCACATTCTCCGTAGAATTACGCAATTTACGTAACATACGCGGCAAATAGCAGTGGCACTCCACGTTAGCGTATATAAGCGAGTCATGGGACGATATAAAAATTTCCCGTCATGATTATAAAACAATATGTTTAATGTCATTTTTGTAAAGACTCCAAAACTTAAACAGACAGGGCTTTTTTTTAAAGAGATTATCACGATGAGGGATCATTTTTAAAGTTAAAAATACGTTATTTTTCACTCCATTGCACTAGGTAGCGCAATTTGCAACAAGTTGTACAAATAGAGAACGTCCCAAAAAAACCTCCTTAAAACAAGTATGCTAACATCTGTTATTGTGGTTGTGTAACGATAGCGCCGTGACCCATGACTCCTTGGCGGCAGGATCCAGATCCAGTTGTTTATATAATTAAAATTCATATGAATATAATTTTTCTTTGCAAAAATTCTGCTGCGTATTTAAATGACATTAACATACTATAAAAATATGACAAATAATGAATGCTAAACTGTTATATTTGGGTTCCTGGTCTCTCTTTTCTGTCGCCCATTTTCCCTTTTACCACAACCGGCCGAGGCAGATGCTTCTTTGATCTTTGAGTCCGTTCCTGTCAGAACCAAATCGCTTGAAAATTCATGTTGTCATGTTGTCATGTTGTACAAATATAATTTGTATTCCTTATCCTGATCATTTTTAGAAAGTGAGTTCCCATATAGAAAGTTAGGGAAACACTTGGTGGGTAGATGACGATGACGCTTCGCAGCCTTCGAACAACAAAGAGCAGGTGTCACAGAAAACTTCTGTGGTTGTTGTTTATTTTAGCTCAAACTCAGTGAAAATAGTGCCTGACCCCGCGGACAATCCTCTGACACACTGAGCTGCTCCAGGAATAGAAAAACCCTCTGGGTTTGACATTTTCGGGGGTTGATTCCAGCGTGGAGCGTCTTTGGAGCAGCTCCACTCCTGCGTCACGGCGTTCCTCCGCCTCCTCTGTGGCGGGAAAAGCCAAAGAACTCCCGAGGCTGCGAGCCGCGAGTAGAGGCAAAACCACGGCGGTGGCTTCGCTCAGATCAGTCTGACCACGACTCTCAGTCTTCTGTGTTATTATAGTATTATCCAATCAGCCGCGTCTGGCCCCCGCGGGACTTACCCACAGTTTGACACTGTCTCACACACACACACACACTCACAGAGGTCAGAGCGCGAGGCGCTGTAACGTGGACGTTCCTTGTGTCAACGAACACGACAGAAACATGGAGTTAGCGTGACGCTGGAGTGAGTCGACCCTGTAATATAAAAACCAAATGTCTGTGGTGGAGAGTCATTTGTCAAAGGTTTGTCACAAGTGAACAAAACTCCAAATACGACAGTCAAGACTTTTATTCTTTTAAGACTAAAGTGACATTGAGACATTTTCAACTTACAGAAGAACAAGAATTTACAAAGTGGTGGATTGGAGTGTTTCTGGACTGTTTGTCGGGCCGTCAAAGGTTTTCTGAGTGTACGAGATTAAAACCCTTTCTCAACTTTGTAAGTGGAAAGTCAAAGTTCTTTCATACTTACAGATGTTTTCATAGTAAATTGCTTTAGGTTATTTCAACGTATCGAGGAAGAGGAATTTATGAGAGAGATTTTCGCATTTCTGATCCTTTATTTCCTTTCGTTTACGAGATGAAAAACCTCCTTGTGTCATTTTCTTAACATCGTGAAAATTCAAGACTTACTATGTAGCCTGTAGAAGTTTAGTGTTTTGGTTTTTATAAAGTTGTCAATTTCAGATTTTTTCTGGTCCTTTGGTTCTTGGGGAAGAGGAATTTACGAAGTGGTAGATTTTACAATTCCTGGTTTGTTGGTTCTTGTTGGGATTTCAAATTGACAAAACTAAAACTCTCCTTGTGTAACATTCTTCGTACACCGTGAAGGGGAAAGTTTCTGAGAGTTCAAGAGTTCTTACATACTTACAGACGTTTTCAAAAAAAGTTCTGGTTTTGGTTAATGCTAACTGAATATGCATTAAGTTAGAAGTTGTCTTCTTCTGTCTTCATAGCTAACCATATGCTAACATTACTGGCACGCTAGTTGCTGCAGTGATGTTCTCATGACTGATGTTCATGTTTAAATGTTGGAAACTGGATCTCACAACAACAACATTTATGCTGTAAAACATATTCAGGAACACGAGTGTGAAAAGCACATTGTCGTTGATGACAAACTGAACACGAGCTCATGTGATGGAGTCGTGCTGGTCCTCCTGGATCACTGACATCCTCTGTATCCACAACTACCACAAAAACAGTGTCTTAGAGCACAGTTAATTCCACATACACCTTTTTTTTTTAACTGCTTTTCCTATAGATTCTCGCCAAAGTCTGCTCAGATACATAAAATCCTTGTGTTAAAAATGAGCACTTTTAGCTTTTGAGACTTACGTAAGTCTCTAAAGCTACTTCACAACACGTTAACGCACCAAAAATGATGGAACAAGGAAAAGAGGGAAATCTTTTCAGATTTGATGGCGTTTCCTCATGCTACTCACACGCACGTCAACACAACTCTCCGTGGGCTAATGCTAAGCTAACTGTGTTCATAGCACAGTGCTATAAATCACTGACCTTAACTATAACCAGTTAATGCCTTATACAGTAGAGGTTTTGCCTCATTAGGACCAGGTTTTGGTCTCCATCGAAACAGCTTCTGTTGTAAAATATTATTTACAAAAGCCATGACATATCAGTGTGGAAAATTTAAAAATGTTGTGTCTTTGTTCACTTGTAGCCCCGCCCCCTCTCCTTCTTCGCCCCGTCTCACTCTCTAGCTAGCTTGGCGCATTCACCAAAAATCCTCTACTTCTGATTGAACTTCGAGATTTTGGAATAAAATCCACGTTGACTGGCTTTAAATGACATCACATGACGGGAAGCTTTTAATTAATTTAGCATATTTTAAGTGCAGCTCTGACGCGAATGTCAAAACGCGATTTCTGTCGCCTGACAAACTTTGCCCCTGCTCTTGTCTTTGGATTGACGTCGTACGCGACCTCAATGTGCGAAATAAAGTTGCATCACGTTCGGTTTTACCGTATAATTGTTGCAGTTTGTTCTCAAAGTTCATGCGTGCTGAACCTCACACTGTACGTTCTTGTGGTTAGCGCTCTTGCCTGTGAGAGTGAATGGTCGTTTGTCTCCATGTGTGGCCCTGCGATGGACTGGCGAACTTTCCAGGGTGTGACCCCGCCTATCGCCCTATGTCAGCTGACCCTCCCGTGGAGGATAAAGTGGTATAAAATGGACGGGTGGCGCACGTTCGATGTCAGTCAGAGCTACGATGAAGCCCACTGCGCTCGTAAACAGCTCCAGTGACAGCGACAAGGCCGACATTGTGAGGACGTTGATGAGCTCATGCTCGCCCGGCGCCCAGTTAAACAGCCCCCCCCCCCCCCCCCCCACACACACACACACTCCAACCACCCCCCACCCCCACTAAACCCCCTGCTAGGACTCATTTACTCGACCACAAGTCAGTCCTCAGAAGATTTTCGACGTAATGATCGATGAAAGATCGTAAATACTTGGGCGAGGCGAGCGGCGCAGGTGAGGACTCACTTCTGTGATTGGCTGTGGCAGCGACACACTGTTGTGTATTGTTAGAGTGACGCGTTCACACACACACACCCACACACATAATGACAGCGTCTCTGGAGAACCCGGTCCACGTTTCTGTCCTTAATCATGAATCATATTACTGCATATATATATATATACAGTCACACATACAGAACATGTGTATCTAATATACTGTGTATATACACACTAATATATACAGTATGTACTCTGTGTATACAAAACCATTTTCAGCCATGAATTCCCGAAAGTGTTTATTGTTCACATATAAAAAAAAAATGCAGCAGGATATTGTCAGGGTTAAAGGTCAGTCCAGACGAGGGGCGGAGCCTGGGTTGACATTTTGGACGGTTATCTCTAACCTTAACCATAAGCACAATTCAAATCTTAGCTCTAGACTTCATGAGTTCTTCAGAAATGAGATTCCACTTCATTAGGACCAGGTCTTTTTAGGACTTACTGGTCCTCATGTACTGTATGAGTAAGTGTTCATAAAAGCAGGGAAGTTTCAAGAACATCCAGGCGAGAGGGCGGAGCCAGGGTTGACATTTCGGAAAATATTCGGACTGACTTTGGTTCTTGCAGAGAATTCTGGAAGACATCTTCTTTTCCTCTCTGTTTTGTATCTTTGTGAATGAACGGAAAATAAAATTGTATTATACAAAGAAAACTCAAACTAAAATTGTAAGGTTTTTTTCGAAGTCTGTTACTTGTGCAAATTTATAAATAAGCGCGTAAATAAAACACAACAAATCGCAAAAACTGTTCTGGAAAGAGGACAGGAGGTGGTGCTATTTCTTCCCACCACGTCTGCTTTTGCGGTATTGAAGAATGTCGCCTCTGCGTCAACTTTTTTTTGTAATCTCAGTGCACCAGAGGACTCGTTTATGAAAAGTGTAAACATTCAGACGGCGATATTGCGGCGTGCCAAACGCCAGCTTATTTGGCTTCATTTTGACAAACTTGGCACACATTTTTGTCACGACACATTGTAACTGGAACCAAACAAGAAATTATATCTTCTACATGAAAAGTGAACCTTCATGTCACAACACTGGCGTCACTTGTCGTGTGTCGTCATAAATGTGCAGCCTTTATGCTGACGACGTTCTGATAAATCCTTCCGTATCCATAAAATGAGACGTTGACTTTTGGAAACACAAAAACAAGTTTAGGGAAATCCCAATTTTTAGCCCCGCCCTGCTCATGCTCTTGTATTTGTGTTTATTATTGGTTACTGCGGTGTTACAGCGCCACATACTGGTCTGGCATATATACTACAGCTTTTAGAGTTGTTTTGGAATGATGCTGTGTTCACTGAAAACCTGACAAAAACTAACAAAAAGATAAAGATTGTATATGGAGAGTTCTGTTTGTGTGTGGATTAGTTTAAAAGACGAATATTGTTTTTAGATTTGACATCAGGTTGATTTTAACACCTTTATCTCACTCTTTTCTCTGTCCCGTTTCCGTCCGCGGTCGCTTCGAATGAGACTTAAGCTGCTGTGTTTTTGGGCAGAAACACATTTGTGGGATTTATGAGCAGATTTTCACTCTGTGGGCTCCGCAGATTAGTCAGGAATGAACCGCACTCATGATGACTTTACTGTCAATGCAGAGGCGTTTATTATTTACTGACCTTCAGCGTTTTATGAGCCCATCGTTTGGGATACCACGGCCCGGGCCAGCTCGAGCTCTGCTCGCGTTTTAATGCAGGAATAATTGAAAACATTAAAAAAAACAGGACTTTTTTGGGCGACTGCTGATGAATATAAATCTGCCCGACGCCCTCTGGTCTGTCTGGCATGGTGGCATGTGAATTGTAAAAGAACAGGACAGTAAACATGTCACGCGGGGAAATACATGTTTTGAGTGTAACATCCCACTCAGCAACCGTCTGAGTGGAAACAGACAGACGGACAGACGTGTAGACAATGTGTGAACAGCGAACACCACAAACCTCAGCTGAATCAACACTGCGGCGCTGCCGTGCGGCTAAGCTAACGGTGCTACAGGTCCACGGAGTGTCCTAAAAATAAGTTTTGCAAACACCCGTGGACTTTTAAACGCTGTTCACAGTAGCTAACCTCTGATGAAACAGTCTCTGTGAACTTTGACGCCACGTTTCTACACACAACACAAGTCTGTATAAAACTTCTGTCCCAAATTTTGTTCCAGTATTCCAGATTTTCCATCTTGTACGTTAAAAATGTGTGTTTTGCGTGACATTATCGGTGCAGACGTATGCACAGTATGCAAAAACAGTCTATTTAAAGGATCAGTGTGTTGAATTAAGAGAAATACCACTACGTTAGCATAAGAACATTAAGATTAGCTAGCAAAGAGTGCTATTTTTAAGTGCATGGAATTAAGACACACAACACTGATTTAGCATATAAACGTAAAGACGATCTCGCAAAAAGTGGTATTTTAAAGGGTCAGTGTGTGAAATTAAGATACATAACAGGAAGTTAGCCTAAGAACATGAAAATTACATAGCAAAAAGGCTATTTTAAAGGGTTAGTGCATGGAATTAAGAGACACAAGACTAAGTTTGCATAAGAACCTACAAATGAGCTAGCAAAATGTGCTATTTTAAAGGGTCAGAGCATGGTATTTGGGGAAGTTACAGAAATGTAGCATAAAAACAAGCTAGTGAAAAGGGCTCTAATCAGTGTGTGGAATTTAGGAAGGATGGTTGTCAAAAAAATAAAATACAACAATTTTCAGTATGTTTTCATGTTTCATTATCATCCGTAAATAATAAAGCAACTGTGTTTTGTTAGCACACGAGGCAGCAGTGGACCAGCGAGCTTAAAACACAGTATTATTCTATGGACTTTGGTTTGAGTGACACAAGCTTCAGTTTGACGTTAGCTCTTCTGTTTAAATGTCAAACCCTGTCTGAACGTGTCAGGACGTGAACCTGCAGCAGCTGTAGCTCTTGGTTCACGTCCCACTGTGGACACAACGTCTCAGCTCCTCTGCTTTTCCACTGATGGTGGTGGTGGTCGCCGGCACGCTGCCCCCCCAGGGCGGGGTGGAGAACAGCCCTGTGGGGTGGGTGAGTGTTTGGTGGTGGTGGTGGTGGAGGGGGGAGGGGGATCCCCACCTCCCCTCCCCCCCTCCCTTCTGAGGCCCACACAGGCCAGACTCTCTGTTTCTGCTCCCGAAACCTCAGGCCTCGCCACAAATGGCCGCCGCGGCTGCCAACAAACACAGGGCAGAAAACTGTGAGTCTCAGTTTGGCCCCGAGTGTAAAAACTGCCGGCGGGGGTGGCAGGTCGCTCCACAGAGGCGGGATTCCACATGTGTGTTTTTGAGGTGGCTGTGATGTCACCGACGTGTCCGTGGGCAGGCCGGTGGAAGCCGCTGTATCATCACAGCCCAGAGCATCATGGGAACTCTGCGTTCCAAACCCCCCGCAGCTGAAACCTTTAGTCCTCATTTAGTTGAATTATCCTCACGTCGACGCCGCCTGTCCCCCCGAATGTCCCCGACGCTGCTGCGCACGGTGAGCGCAGTGTGTGGTGCGTGTGACAGGCACTGCTATTACAGGCAGCAGTGGGTGTCGTCGTGTTGTGGATCATGTCTGTGGTGTCGCTCTAAACCCGGAGAGCTTCACTTGTTATGATACCAAAGCAGAGAGAAACTCACGTCAGAGGCCTCAGCGTAAGCCCGAGGTTTACCCACTCTGCCAGAGCGTCTGCCAGCGCGGCGGCTCTGTGGTCGCACACACACACACACACACACACACCGGGTCACACGTTCACACCTCACAACACGCTCCAAGGAATGGCTGCAGACATGTGTTTAGAATAACGCGTTATGGAGCGATTGGCTCCGTCCGCACTGATACGTCGTGGCTTTTGTTGCCATGGTTACGTCTGACGTCAATTTTCCAGCCACTAAAACGGAGACTTTTTGTAAACCATGACGCAGACGCCCACGTTTTAAAAAAAAAAATCACGACTCGACTCACATAAGTGAATGTAAAGTGACTTTTTTTCAGTGGCAGAATGTACTAACTTACTCAACAGCAACACCTATGGTCACTGGTGTAAATGACAAGAGTCAAATAAAAACATTACATCAATCTGGACAAAAATTCCAAATTGCGATTTATAATTTTTTTTATGTAAAAAGTTTACATTAATATTTTATTAAGTTAAATTTTATAAATAAATAATAATAAAAATGTATAAATAAAAATAAATAATAGATCAAAAATGACAAACCACTTTGGTGCGAATTCCGTTGAAAAAAAAATGCTAAATTGCAAATTTATGGAGTAAACACGTTGATCACGACACAATGTGAAGCACATAACGACTTCTTACAAACATCAGTTGAACCAACAGATTAAATTTACGTTCATTAAATTATGCAAAATTCATAACTTGAGTGGCTTTAGTTGAAATATTTGATCTTGAGCCAAAAAAACTGTAAATTATTGTATTTGTAAACAAAATGTTTTTACAAAATATTTCAAGAAAGTTCTAAAGAATAAAATAATGTGGTATGCATTATCGTAAAAGCCATTGTGGCGACCCCTAAAGGTAGAAACCAAAAGAAGAAGATTCTTAATAAAAGATTGTTTTGTAACGATTACAAAATACGATATAAAATGCATTTGCTATACGAGAGATAAGAGGGCGGGGCAGAAAGAAGGTTACTTTTTAAAAAAATATGTCACTTGATTCAAATTATTGGTTGAATTTAAGCCGACAAAATGATTGTCGCATAAACAAGACGGCGTGAACATTGTTCCGCCACCGATCAGAAAATACGATACAGGTGCTATACGAGAGATAAGAAGAGGGCGGGGCAGAAAGGTTACTTAATTTAAACATGACATAAATTTACACTAATTAAATGCAAAATCAATTTCTTGAGTGTTTTTGTTGAAATATTTGTTCTTGAGCAAAATTATTAGTTGCATGCATTATCATAAAAAAACGCTGTGGTGACCCCTAAAGGTAGAAACTCAAAGAAGAAGAAGATTGTTGAAGAACGTAGGTTCTTTCGTCACTCTTACAAAATACGACATAAAATAGTTGCTATAAGAATGCGGGGCAGAAAGTCAGTCTACTTTTAAAAATGTGTCACTTGATTCAAGTTGTCGGTTGTATGTCACCACAAATGTAGTTTAAATGTAGCTTAACTGATGCTAAGCAGCTTGAAAGAAATCGCAAATGGAAAAACAGACACGGAGAGTACGTCGTAAAGAAAATGTGACTTCAGACTGACACATGAGAAAATGAAACTAAATGAACTTGATTTAAACTGCAGAAATGTGAAAGGACATTTAATCAGTGAAGCTTTGGACAGCCAATTCTTTTGTCCTGAAGTATGGACATATGGAATGAATAAAGATGGAGTGTGTGTGTCTGTGTGTGTGTGTGTGCGCCCACTGCCACGATCAAGTATGTGAACTATCCCTTTAATTTGCCTCAGTGCCTGGCAGCATATGGGCTTTATTGTCCCTGAAGGGGGGGCTCTCTTTGGTTTAATCGTTTGTTCTGGTTGTTGAGTGAACACGTTGTTACGTCTGGAACTTTGCCAGAAAGTCATCATCATCATCGTCGCCCCCTGTTTTCGTAATCTCCTCAGATTTACGGCCTCATCTGCGAACTTTACGGCGTTGGAGAGTTTTGGGCCAGAACGTCGCAAGCCTCAGTCCGACTTTCTGCTGCGGGCGAGAATCGCAGGAACCATAAACTACACCCTTGTTACTCAGCGATCGCTCTGGGTTTGTGGTGAACCTCATACAGGCGAAACACCTGATTTATGTTCTTCTGTCCAGTTAAAGGGATAGTTCAGGATTTTTTTTTGAACACGTCAGTACCCTTCAGATTCAGTTTTCAGTGTCTGAATAATAAACTACACAGACTTTTTCAAAAGAAAGACTGAAGTTTGTGGCTCCCACACCAAAGTCCATAGAGAAAATCATTTTTAGCCCATGGGAAACACAGGAGCTGCTGCTCTACTGCTGCCTCTAGTGGTCAGTTTGTGTTACTGGGGTAAATCTGAATGAAGTATTCCAAACACAGAAGTCATAAAATAGCACATTTGAATTTACTGACGTGTAAATCCACTGATGGAGGTAACAGTAGATCAGCAACTCCTGTGTCTCTATGGACTTGGTTCAATACCTGATACAACAATACTGCACTTTCCCTTAAAAGTCCAGTATGCAACACTCTACTTTTGTAAATATACAAAAAACGGATGTGAAAGTAGAACCTAAAGACTCTTTTTATTAACCCTTCTATTACCATTCTGTCGTACCCTAACTCCTAGACCGTGTGTGATATCTAGAAAATTCAAAAACTATGGACTGGCAATCTGTCCAGGGTGTGACACTGCCTTTTGCCCTATGTCAGCTGAGATTGGCACAGTAGAGACGGTAGAAGATGAATGCATTGATACCTGAAAGCAGAGAAATAGAGCTTTGCACCCATATACTTGTCATTACGGTAGACCCTCAGGACTTCAGCTGAACGACCGCCCAATCACAGAAGAGATTCGCCAGCGTGTCACACGTTTGTGACGTCAGCTCCTCAGTACCGTAATTCCTAAACGGTTGAATATCTGCCAGATATGGAAATTGAAAGTTATCGTGGAATTGGCAGGAGAACTCACTCATTGAGCATTTTTTGACAATTCTGCTGCCTGAATATCATGATGGTCATAAGAGGGTTAACTCAAGGATCATGTGTCTGTCTGTGTGTCCGTCGGCCTGTCTCTGGGTCACTTTGATGTCAAGCTACGAGTTAGTGACGCTTTGATTTGTCCCCGGCATGTCCTTTCATGACTTTGAAAGGGCGTTATTTGGAGCCTGATGTGCGGGAACTGCACAAGTTCATTATAAACACAGATCAACTGTAAAAACTGCTGTGTTCCATTTACGTCCTGGGAGTGACATCACCTCCACATTGACCCTGTTTCTGTTGATAAGTCAGAAAAAACTGGTGCGTAAATGTTGGGGTTTGTTTTGAGTTATAAATCCGACTTGAGATCATGTTGCAGTTTAAAATTCTGACAAGGATCTTGGAAGTTCCGACTTTTTACTACAACTGAAATAGCTATAACAATACCGAGTTAATCTGTGACCTCATGACAGGCGTGAGATGAAAGGCAAAGGCCAAGGCCAAGACAGAAAAGTAAGAGAAAGTATTGAGTGAATTCAGAAAAGCCACAGGCGCGAACTGCCCTAAAACACCAACACCAGTCAACGACCACATTGTAAGATTATGTGCACTACTCCATTTCCTCCAGACCAGTTAGAAAAAAGCAGGTTAAACTGGAACTTGTCAAGTTTCACACATGACCGTCGGACAAGCATTCAACAAATCCAGCGAGTATCACATGATCAAGGCTCTGGGGAAAGGATCTTTTGGAGTTGTGTACAAATGCATCAGACAGGACACCAAAGAGATGGTGGCCTTGAAGTCCTTACGGAAGAATTACGCTTGGATCGGCGAGAGGGAGGCGGGCATTCTCAAATCTTTGAATCAGTGCTGCCACGGCACCAGGAACGTGGTCAAGTTGAATCGGCATTTCATGATCAGTGACGACTTTTTCCTGGAATTTGAAATGCTGGACATGACCATCAGTCAGTTCATGGTCAAGTACGCCAGGCCAATGCACATGTACGAGATCCAAGCCATCGCACAGCAGACGGTCGAGGCTCTGGACACCCTCAAGAGCATCAGTGTGGTGCACTTAGACCTGAAGCCAGATAACATCATGTTCATCGACCACAAGCTTCATCCCATGAAGGTGAAGGTGATTGATTTTGGTTTGGCCACTCTTGTCTCCAACATGACCCAAGGCAAAAGGTTCCAGGCGAGTAGTTACAGAGCTCCTGAGGTCACACTGGGCCTTAATCTGAACGAGGCTGTGGACATGTGGTCTCTCGGCTGCGTTTTGGCCTTCATGTACCTCCGATCCCACTTGTTTTCCAGGGTGTTGTGTGAGCATCAGGTAACGCGAGAGATCGTCCAGATATTTGGTCTGCCTGAGAATCACCTGCTGGACTCTGGAGTTTGTACGAGAGAGAATTTCCTCAAAGACGGAGACTCCTGGAGGCTGGTGGAGATGTGCAATTGCGAGAAACGCACTAACGCACAGAATAAGTGGAAGTTTTCCTGTCTCCACGACATTGTCCTGACTCGCCCACACACGTCCGATTACGAGGACACACAGGCGTTTGTGAACCTCCTCAAAGAGATGATGCAGGTGAATCCGAAAAAAAGAGTCACCCCGCAGGAAGCTCTGAATCACCCATTTTTCACGGTCAAGAACTTTCCAAGTGATTCTATGTGCAGTATGGAAGAGCGATCGGCCAGTTTGACAGAAGAAGAACGGCGACAGGAGGAATGCAACATCAAAATCCCTAAATTGGTAGAAGTCATTGAAAGAGAGTTGTCTATTTGTAATGACACCGGTGAAATTGAACCTTTTGTTGAGAGAGCAGCAGTGACAACTAGCCTTCATAATAAAAGGACTGATCAGATGCTACCTGCCGCTGCTGCTCACGACGCTGGTGACACCCACATTAATGAAGGCAGAGTGGTTGAAATCAAAGCTCCGAGACGTCGCAAGACGGTTCCCAGATCAAAGAGGATTTCCAGATTCCTCTCGCGGAGGATCAGTAAACTGTGTCACCAAGATTGTGTCGCAAATACCCAAGAAGAGTCGCGTACTAGTCGTGTCTCTGAACGGGGAAACATGTGCTCTAACAGAAAAGAATTGGTTGACGTGAAAACCAGGAGAAGTCTTTGGAGGAGGATTTGGGATTTTTTCACTCAGCCGTTGTGTTCAAAGAAGACTGACGTCATCGAATAATGATTTAGGGCGACACAAGAGATTTCGGTCGACACAAGAGACTTGGCTAACTAGCTTGTGAAAGGGATTTTTGTGATGCTAAGTGCTTTCTCTATAAGGCTGTAAGGACTTGGCATTTCCATGCAAGGTGCCCTGAGGTTGTGGACGTTGTGTTCGGGTGCCATTCAAATAAAACTGATCTGATGTAAATAACTTTAATCTTCTGTCACATCCAACACGTCCTGGTCTTAAGGTCCTGTTTTGATTTTATCTTATTTTTTTCAGTTATATTCTATCTATCTATCTATCTATCTATCTATCTATCTATCTATCTATCTATCTATCTATGGTCACTAGCCCACGAATATGGTTTGTTCCAGCTGGAATCCGAAGTTGAAATTTCTGAGTTCCTGGTCACATTCAGGAACTCATTCATATTCATTCAAAAAACATTCAGGAAATTTGTCGTTCATATATCAATTTTCCCAACAAAGGTGAAAATCAATTTGAAAGAATAATATGAAGTTTTAAATGAAGACTCTAAATGGTTGATTTCCATATAACAAATGTTGGGGGCTAGGGGATTTATGTAATGAAAAAGCACAAACAAATCTGTAAAGTTTTAATAGCAGTTTTTTGGAAGTGCGCATTTTTGTCCTTAATGACTTGAGAGGGTAGTAAATTAAACTGAAGGTGGTTAAGATAAAGTATTTAGCTTCTACAATCGAGCTACTAGGTAAACAAAAGCAAACATACGCAGAGAAAACAAACCAATATAGTTCACTGATATAAAAGCTAATATATTGTATTGTTGTTGTTTTTTTACAGTGTAAAATCAGTTCCATAAACCACTTATTTTTCAGACTCTGAAGTTTGATTAAAATGAAGGTGAAAAACATTTTCAGATTCAGCAGTGAGGACTCTGGATCATGTGGCTCAACATGAAGTTTGAGTTAAAAAAAAAAAAAGAAAAAAGTCTGTCAAAGAGCCTGAGAGACTTTCAGCAGTGTGGACCCCCCACATGTCAGCTGCAGGAGGCGCTGCTGGGAATCGTGCCAGCTGGAGGCACCAGCGGCTTCTCAGGAGGTCCAAGAGACGACGCCCAGGCAGAGGGACCGGGCATACTGCCGTCTGTCCTGTTTGTCCTGTCCTCAATCCTGTTGACTAAAACCTGTCCCGTCTATCCTGTCCTCTCAGTCCTGTACCCTTGGTCTTGTCCCATCTGTTCTCACTACATTGTCCTGTAAGTCTTGTCCCATATCTAGTGTCTTCATAGTTCTGTTCTTCAAGTCTTTTTCTGTCCCATCTCCTCAATCCTGCCCTGTCCTAATAGCCCTGTCCTATTCTCTCAGCATCTGTCTTCGTGGTCCTGTCCTGTTCTGTCAATCCTATCCTGTCCTCTTAGTTCTGCCCTCATATTCATGTGCTGTCCTTACTTTCCTGTCTTCTTAGTCATTTGAAACCTCCAATTTCATCACAGTTAAGATGAAAAAAATTGAGCCTCAAACTTTATTGAATTAATTAAAATACATTTGAGTGTGTCATCCAGGTATTACTCATGTTGTGAGGACCTAAATCTGTTTATGGTGACTTCTTTGTGGGGACAAAAATCAAGTCCCCACAATGTATTTTCAGGTGAAAACATTTTATATGGTTAGGACGATGTTATGTTAGGGTTAAGTTAAGGTTAAAGTTAAGGTTAGGCCAGTATTAGTTAAGGTTAAAGTTTGAATAAGTCTCCAGGAAATTAATGAAAGTCAATGTAATGTCCTCTGAAGTCATGTAAACCAGACTGTGTGTGTGTGTGTGTCCGTCATCAACACATCAATCACCAATCAATAACTCCAGATTATTGTTATTATTTAAAAAAACACCAACAAACCTTTATTGATTTTAGTGACGTTGACGCTTAGTGTGTGTGAGTATATGCTTGTGCTCCGGACTTTGTGAGGACCGGCGTTTTGCACCTACGTAGTGAGGACACTTTATGAAACACCTTCAAACAGCTGTTTAAGTTTAACTAAACTTTACTTTTAGGTTTAAATCAGGGGCGAGGGAGTGTATGACGTCAATGACAGGAGTGTGTGTGTGCTTGTGTGTGTGTCTGTGCTTTGAACACAGGGAGGAGTGTGTGATCAGTATCAGCAGTGACATCAGTGGTGTTGTTTACATTGAAACGCTGTGATGATCCTGGGTGGCTCGTGTGTGTGTGTGTGTGTAGATGGTAACATGGTGGCAGCAGAGTGGTGACGGGTGGAGTCGCCTCAGTGAAGTGATGTCATGTTTGACATGTTGGTTCCATGATGTTCCTCCGTCGACCGTCAGCCGAGAACTCGATGTTTCTCCACAAAACGAAGTCTACGCTTCTCTAACGCGTCAAACTCGACGACATTACTTGTCTCGCTTGTAGAAACAAAGACTGTAGATTGTGTTAAATTATGTACGTTTCCAAGGTTTGATTTCAGGTTGAAAAACTGACACAGTGTCGGTCAAATCACACATTTTGAGGCTCTGTAATTGGAATTTGTTGTGAAACCAGAAGAATATAGCCGTACTGTACCAAACCGTATCATACCGAACTGAACCATACTGAGATGGACACAACACATGGTCTGTGTCTATCATGTGGGAGGAGCTTAGGACATTCAGTCACCTGTAGAATCAACCAATCAACATGACGCCTCACAAGAAAAAGTGTGGACACTGCTTATGTTTGTCCGTTTGTCTCTACACCATCACGCAGACGTGTGTGTGTGTGTGTGGTCAGTGGTCATGTGACCTGCTGTCACAGGTCGAGGTCGGTCCGTTCTCTCGTCTCACTTCTTCTTGACTGCGCTGCGTCGTCTGAGCTCTCGCCTGCTGGACGTGGGCATGTTGGCGTTGGCGCTGCTCTGATGGGTGTGGCTCCAAACACACGCAGAGGAAAAGTCAAAGCTCTGACACACTTTTCTTGAAGGGGAAACTGACATTTTGCGAGATTGTTTGCAGGTTGGAGATTTACTGTCGGTCTGAGGTGACGCCGGGACCGTCCTGGTTTACGTTTTCGTTTTTTTTTTTACTGCATTTCATTCAGGTTTCATGTCGCAAAAAAAGTGTGTCTGGATGTGTCTTAATGAAGTAGAAAACAAACAGAAATCTGTTTCTATTTGGGAAAAGTAGAGTAAAGTGTGAGCTCGTATATTTTCTGCAGGGATGGTAACAAGCTGCTGTTCAGAGCTCAAACGTCACCACGTATTAAAACCACCTTGATCTCGCGTTCGACAATAATGCATACCAGAGCTCTGGAAACATCTCAAGGCTGCCCCTAATGACACACACACACTACACACACACACACACGTACGTACACACACACATTCCTGAAACAAGGCTAACACACACACTGCAGTCGCTCTGTCTAATGTTTAAATTGCTTATCTTTAAAGGAGCCACAGAGCGACCAAACGCTTTCCTGCTCTCTACACTTCACATTGTCACCGATGTTACTGTGCACACACACACACACACACACACACACACACACACACACACACACACACACAAACTGTTTGCTGTTCCTTCATCACCAGTATTTACAGACAAAACACTGAAAACCAACCTGAAAACCTTTGTGTATAAAAACATCCTTTCAAACATTGTTTAAAACACCTCAAAATGACCTTAAAAACACCTTAGCACTCCCTTTAAAATCTCAAAAAACACTGTCATTGATATTCGTATAAAATACCCTCTCCTTTTCTAATCAGACACCTTAAAATAACTGTAAAACACAGTGATTAAGATCCTGATAAAATGTCCTAAAATCACATTAAAATACTCCCTAATGGGTCAATAAAAAGACAATTAAATAGGATTTTTAAACACCTTAAAATTACCTTTAAAACACCATTTAAAAGCAAATTTGGAAAGAAATTATCTTAAAAAGTTCCTTAAAATCTCCTTAATACCTGGACATATCTATATGCTCTCTGACCTTATATAAGACATGTATGTAAAGTGTTCTCCAAACACCTTAAAAACATCTTAATATAAGGTACTTAAAACACTTTCATTAAGATCCTCATAAAACATCCTTAAATCACATTCAAATATCCTCAAACTTATTCAAAACACCTAAAATGCCTTAAAAAGGCCTATAAAACACCTTAATTTACACCTTATTTTATACATTTGTCTTATTTACGTTTTATTTTTATTTATTTTATAAAATTTCAATTGTGTATTTTTTTAATAATAATTCTAAATAAACCCGTCTTGTCCTCCTGCTCCACGTCTGACCCTCTGCTGTCGGCGTCACAGCATATGTGACGTCTGTCGCCATAGCGACGACAGCGGCATGTTGACATCCTGCTCTGACGCAGTTTAACTTTCTCTGATTGTGAAACATGCTGCCCTCACATCGAGCGTCAGGACGTTAAAGCTCTTTTGTGCGGTTCAGATAAAGAGTCGGTGGATTTTTCCCGGAGGTAAAACCAGATTCTGTCCCGAGTCAAACACCAGGACAAAGACTCGACGTCTTATCTCGTCTTTGACGTCAACAACAGCGTCAGCGGTGGTGGACAAAAGATGATGAGTCAGAGAGTGAGGAGAACTCTCGTATTATCAGCTGAACTTTAGTGTAGAGTCTGTCAGTTCATTTTTAAAAGTATATTTTTAAAAGGTAAAGTTCAATAAATGTTGCAACATTTATTGGTGAAGTTACAAGATATGTAGTTTGTCCCTTTGGGGCTACTGTGAAAACACGGTGGTCCGAAAAGGCCGTCCTGATATAAATGGAAATTTAATTTTTTAAATTAAATGATTATTTTCATCTAAGATTTAAGTCTCTGTAGGGAAATTGTATTAATGCTTCTACTAAAAATACTAAAGATACTTTTAAAAGGTACAGTGTGTGAGGTTTAACAGTATTTCTAGATGAAGTTGGAGGTTGCAGCTTCCAAACTTGTAGCAGCAGAACCTATGCTAACCTTCACTTAGCATGGACATAGTTTGCCCATTAAAAACATGGTGGTCCATGACATAGGATATAATTTAGCATTTAAAGGGCTACATTTTATACATTTAGGTGATTATACACTAAGTGAGTTCACTTAAATCTTACATACTGGACCTTTAATGACATTTTTGTCCTTCCATCGTCTCATCAAGTCTGAAGGAACTCGTTGACCAGGTGACCCAGAGTCCATTCTCACAAACACATGTAAAAACCATCTCCTGTCGTTTTTGTTTTCTTTTTTCGCTGAACGTTCCTTCAGCGTCTCCGCTGCCAGCTTTCACCTGAGCTCCAGTAACGACATAATTGGATTGGCTGCAGCTCGGGACTGAATCCTGTTAACCTGTTTCCTCTGTGCGAAGCGGGGCGAGCGGCGCGCCTCCTCCGCCCTGCAGTCCTTCAAAACTCTGCAGGACTCAAGGCTGAACGTCCACCTCGTCAGCCTCCGCGAGGATTATGGGTCATTACGAGACGCTGGGTCCTTCCCTCTACAAACAAACCCTTTAATAAGATCAGGGTCTCGGGCAGAATTCACTTCACTGGACTGAAGTGAATGAAGTTATAAAACATATTTTTCACAGAGAGAAGTCAACTGATGCTAAAGTTGTGAGGTTAACAGATGAGAACATTAAGTAAAAGGAAAGAAATAAAGTTAATCTTTAAAAAAAATCATTTCACACATGTTATGTTAGCTATTGAAGCCTTTTAGCTTGACAAGCTAGTTTAGCTAAGTCACAGGTAGTGATTTAACCTAACCGTATGTTAAAAGCTTCACAAGCTAAATTAGCTTCAGTGGTTTAGTGACAGGAATCAGGATCAAGATTTTCTTAATGCTAGTGTCACATTAGCTTTACAAGCTAAGTGACAGAAGTCTGGAGGTAAGTCAGAGCTGGTGATCTGAAGTTAGCTAAAGATGCTAAATCAAATCAGCTCTTAGCTTTACAAGCTAGTTTGGCCAAGTCAGGAGCAGGCGATCTTTAATCTCAATTTAGTGTCACGTTAATAGCTTTACAAGCTAAATTAGCTTCAGTGGTTTAGTGACAGGAATCGAGATCAAGACTCTCCTAATGTTAGCATCACATTCTTAGCTTTACAGGTTACAAGCAAAGTAAGGGTTTAGTTAACTTAACTGACACCACTATTAACTACTAAGTTAGCGAAGGTACCTGAGTCAGAGAAGGTGCAACATGCTGCTGGCTTCTTCTTTCGGTTTTTGGTAAGACTATAGGTTATGTAATCATTTGCTAAAGTTACTGTGCTATCTTTACAAACGGAAAACTTTTTATGGCTATAACTCAGAATGGCACTATTGTCCCGTAAGATTACACTGCAGCCAGAGAATGCTATCGTATTAGCATGTCGACCACAGCATAGAAAACCTCAGAAACTGTAACTCTTGAGTTTCTGTGCTGCCATGTACCTGCAGAGTCACACTGCGCCGTTGTGTGTTTACTTGGACACACACAGCAGGCAGACTGTGGCAGGTGCTGTGGATTCCCGTCAGAGCAGAAGGTGCTGCTGGTGGTCGGCGACGGGGGGGCGAAGGGGCTGTGGTTTTGGGATCTGGCCGCTCGGACCACCGTCAGTTTGCTCTGCGGCCTCGGGGCGGACGACTCACTGCGGTGAGTGTGATCTGAAGGCTCCCTCAGTCTGCACACACACACTCATCAGTGCTGACAGGTTAATGACGGCGTGAGGAGACTCCGCGAAGAGTCCAGAGGTTTAATGAGGGAACGCGCCACAGCCCCGACACACACACACACACACACACACACACAAACAAAACAACAGCGTTACACAAACACGTCCACACAGTGTCAACTCTCAGTTATGTGTCTCTCATCACTGTGTCCACGGCAGCGCAGTCACACGGTGGTCCAGCTGTGAACCGCTCTCACTTTAACTCTTACTTTATTTTTGGAACTTTTCCTAAGGAGTCTGGAATGAGCCACACTAATAACTTTTTAGTCATTCTGTCAGTTTGGCTCCAAGTCCAGACATTCATGGTCCACAGAGGAGGAATCCAAGGTTTGATGACCCTGTTGTGAACGTTTAAATTCAGAGTGTGGTTCTACTGTAGTGATTTCGGTCCCTTTAAAATAAACATGAATAAATGTGAGAAATTGCCTGTTTCCATTGTTCAATTTCCACACTGGTGACCATGACTATGAACGCTGAAATTCCCAAATTCTGGGAATTGTCGGCGTCAGCATGGTTCGCGAAGACAGAAGAAAATTTCACACTGCGGGAGATCATTGCAGATGCCACTAAATACTAATACGTGGTGTTGACCTTATGTTTACATACAAATTCATGAGTAGACATGCACTTTGCATTGGCCAGGCCAGTGTCCAACACTTTGAGTTTAAAGACAAACAGCAGAGGGCCCAGTATAGGTCCAGGTGGAACTCCTTGACTGACCTGAATCCACTTGTAGCAATAATGAGACTTTTTCTAAAATCAAAGACAAAATTGTTATTTTTTTGCAAAGAAGGAGAGGATGGCGGCTGACAGTGAGCCTTCTCAGTCACTATTATGTGTCACTTGATACAAGCTGTTAGTTGAAACTTTACTATGAACGACGTTAGCATAGCATTTGCCTAAGACTTGTTGTCATTTGTTGTGTTTTACTCGCACAAGTAATGCAACGCTGAAAAAGAAAACATTTGCTTGCTTTACACCCACATACTGAGTTTAAAAATAAACATCAGGAGACCCAATATAGGTCCAGGTGGAACTCCTTGACTGACCTGAATCCACTTGCAGCAGCAGCAGCAATAAAAATAATAATGTGACTTTATTATTTCTGGTTGTTAAAATGAATGTTTTCTCATGTTCTAATTCAAACCGCGCATGAAAACCTGTGTACAGAGACTTTATTTAAAGAATCCGTCTGCGCAGCATCAGCTCAACGTTATGATTTCAGTGCAGGTGTAGGAGCAGGGTGGAGGTGTGGGGGGGTTAAGGGCCTCGCACGGTGCTGGTTGTGTCAGTGGGGCCATGTGGGGGGAAATGCCCCATTTGTAAAGTGACCATCAGTCATCATGACAGGTCTGAGTGAGGCCATTCACGCCGCCGTGAGAAGAGCGAGACACAACCGCCTCTGTGTGCCGCACTCGTGGATAAACACTCGGCAGCATGGGCTCGGTGGGCTGCCCACCGCTCGCCACTTCAGACCTCACACACTAACCACAGAAAACACACACGGCCGAGCCGACGGACAGCTGTGACACGAGTGCTCACAACTTTATTCAAATGACGGCAGGTTCGCAGCCGCTGCAGGAGTTTACACTGAGTTTATTTTACCGCTGATTTTCACTATATTGCTTTAAAATAGAGAGTCCTTAAATGTGGTGCAAAAAAATTGTAAATGTGCAGAATTCCATAGAGAACGTTGACGTTTTTGTGCAACTGATTGGGTCAGTTCAGAGTGTCCACTTAACCTCTTCTGTGGGAAGAAACCAGAAAACCTGGTAGAACATGCAAACTGCACACAGAAAGGCCTTTGGTCGTGAACCAAGACCTTCTCGGTGTGAGGCAACAGTGCTACCCACTACCACACAACGTTCACCAACCAGAGGACAGTTTCATTTAACACAGAGAGTCCTTCAATGTTGTGTATACAACATTGTTATCATCTCTTGTGTTGACCACAGATTAACTTTCAAAAAGCTGCTTAAAAATCATTCAAATCTTTGTAAATGTGCTGAATTCCATAGAGAAAGTTGATGTTTTTAGGTTTGCATGAGTATCACAGTGAAACAGCGATGACTACCTGTGAAACTTTATGTTCAACACAAACAAGGTTCGGCGTGCTTAATAAAAAAAAAGAAAAAAAAAGAGATTTGTTATGTATTAAAAAATATCTGGAAAATTCATCTGATTTATCTATTTTAATATTTTTTTTAATGCAATGACACTTGTTTTATAACGTGTGATTAGTGCAGAAGGAACATTTTCAGACTTGTGGGACCCTCTTTCACCAACAGAGGGCTAATAATAAAGTTTTTCCCTCTCATTAAAAGACACAAGTGAAAATTTTTGTGTTATTTCTGCTGTTTTTTATCTCGGCTGCACTTTTACTGGCTGCTCCGGATCCTGTCTGCGCCATAATCGAATAAATACAACATGTCAAGTGTTGTTTTTAATCACATTTACAGCCTCTCGTATAGAGAGGGCTCCGTATTAGCAGGCAGAGTGTGTGAGTCACTGTTGTGGTGTTGTGGTTACAGGCGCAGGGCGAAGCTGTCGCCTCCATGGGCGGGTTTGGTCGCGCTGCGGAAACCAGGCCAGGCTCCGAGTCATTTAAAGAAGTTTGTAAAACACTAAATGACTCTGCCTCGACAAAACCGCTGCAGGCGGCTGAGGGCTACTGGGAGGAGGAGGAGGAGGAAGAGGAGGGAGAGTTAAACAATCCTGAAACATGTCACCTCGTCATCATCTGAGCCAAACAAGGACAGAAAATGTCTCAGTGTCAGCGGTTTGACCTCGACAAGTCCTGAACGCGGTCAAAACATCCATCTTCTACTGCTTTATCCTCCATGTGAGGGTCGTGGGGAGCTGGAGCCGATCCCAGCTGATGTGGGGTGAAAGGTCACCAGTCCACTGCAGGACAAACACACAAAGACGGTCAGTTCAGAGTGACCGGTTAACCTCTGCGTGATTTTGGGACTGTGGGAAGACGCCGGAGAACCTGGTTGAACATGCAAACTCCACACAGTAAAAAGGCTTTTGGTCGGACCAGGTCATGAACCCGGACCTTCCTGTAGTGAGGCAACAGTGCTGCCCCTCATGCACCATGTAAGTCAAGACTGTTTATAGCCTTGGGAAAATCTGACCCATGACAAGAGACTTTGACCAACCAGAGGACAGTTTGGAGAAAACGAAAGACAGAGCGCCTCCCTGTGGCCTGGATTCTGCATCTGCGTGTCTACAGAGGTCCATGTGACTCACGTTCTCCACTGTGGACCCAACGTGGACAAACGTGAGCAGGCACACAGTTTGAGTCCATGTGTACCGTTTCTTGTGCCTGCAGCTAACACTTTCTAGTCCAGTTGGTCGCGCACTCTTGTTTTGGTTGAAAGAGACGACAGAGAAGAAGACAGTAACCATGGACGCTCGCTCGAGGTCGCGTGAGGAGTACTGCTAGGATTTATGCAAATGCTGAAATGTGAAGTTCTGCAGTCGTGGAACTTGGAAAGTAAAGGCCACCGAGGAGATCGAATCTCTCGAAGAAGTCCTTGATCTGCCCCAAGGTCTCTTTCCAGTTGGACGTGCCAGGAACACCTCAATCTGGACGTTCCCTGGTAGCATCCTTACCAGGTGCACCAACTACCTCAACTGCAGCTCTATTCCTGAGTCCCTCCCCGGTGACTGAGCTTCTCACTCCATCTCAAAGAAAGACTCCTGTCACCCACTTTGGCCACTTGTACCCGCGATCTTCTTCTTCTTTTTCAGTAGATGGAGAGCTTTGCCTTTTGGCTCAGCCTCGTATTCGTCACAATGGTGCGGCAGAGCAAACGTGATACCGCTCCCTCTGCTCTGATTCTCCGGCCAATCTCACGCACCGTCGCTCCCTCGCGCATGAACTCTGATGCTAATGTGTTGTAAAAGCTTGACCTTCATTTGTTTTGGACATAATATTTCATGCAATTTAAATTAAATTAAAGCTTCTCCATGAACAGTCCGGAGCAGTTAGTGCATTTGGGACCATGACTGTGACCTGAAGTCCAGATCTTATGCGTTTCATGTGTTTTCACTTGATAAATGCTGAACGAGCGGCGTCTCCTGAGGTTTGACCCGCGTCGGGTTCTGGAGTGGAATCCTATTTTTAATGAGGTGATGTATCCTCATGTGTGTTTCTGCTGTGGGGTCAGAACCAGAACCAGAACCAGCAGCAGCAGCAGCAGCGGTGGTGATGATGATGGCGGTGTGTGTCTGTGTTTCTGCACCTTTAACCAGATGATGATAAATCGCTTTTTAATTGCTTTTAAGCGCGTAGCGCCGGGTCGTTGGCGGGACGCCCTCGCCGCTGATTGCTCTCTGGAAACTGCTCCGTCTCTGTGATGGAACTTCAACACTCTTCACATTAGTTAGAACACGGTGAAAATGATGTTTTCTGAAAACTAACTCCACCCGAAACATGGAAACGTCCCTGAAACTGTCAGACGCAGTAAAAATCAGAGCCGAGGCAGAGCCGGGGGGCGCCCCCTTCTGTCCACGGCACACGTGGCGTCCAAATTTACATGCTTTCATCTCAGAGAATGACCGTTAGGTAACATGACTCATCATTTTATCGTCGGTTTTTCTTTCCGTGTGTCTTGTTTTGTACATTTCGTTCCAACATTTTTGTTTTGTTTATTATTAATTTATATTTTAATTGTGTTAATTGTCGTTGTTCCCCAGACAGCGTGTCCATATGGGCGCCATACAGGTTATATTTGGACTGACAATATGGGACCTAAGCACGTTCTTTTTAGCCCACTTGGTACCTGAGGGTACCAAGTGCCCTCAAGTACCTGATGAGTGGTTTCAGTCACACGGACCCCACATAGGAAAATCCATATGGGCAAACAGAAGTGGGACCACCATGGAAACCACAGACAAACCCACTTGGGACCCATTTTGTCAGCCTGAAAAGAACTCTGATGGGGCCCATATGGACATGCTGGTAACAATCGAAGTTGTTATTTTGGATATGTGCTTATTTATTTATATTTGTTTTATGTGGTTTTTTTTTCTCTAAGTGCTGCTTGTTTTTCCATTTTGAATTTTTTTCAACTGCTTAAGTTTCAATGGCCCAAAAAAAACAGAGAGTTGATCTTTTTCTTTGTCATTGTCATTGTCTTAACTCCTTGAGGGCCTTGCCATTTGTGAAAAATCACCAAACTCTGTGTCCCCATCAGAACCTGCGTAAATTGCGGCCTCACCAAGTTTTAAGGCAATTTGATAAGTTTTGCAGGAATTATCGTAAAAAAAAGCCCTCCCACACACGTTTTCACATTTTGTGTTCCCGCTAGCCACGCAGACAGACTCCGCCCTCACCTTCCTTTTTACCTGTATGTGGGTTACCATGGCAACCATGGTAGATAGTGGCCAAAAGTATGTTTGCAGGATTGACACGCAAAGAGACGTTACAGTTTTACTCTTGTAACGCTGAAGTCGTTTAAGTGCTTATAAGAGATTATATTTTACTGGCATCGTCCTTGTTAATACACATTTTAATTGCTTGTTTTTTGTCCATTTGGACCAGGACGTCCTTGGAAAAGAGATTATTAATGTTAGTGGATATTTACCGGATAAATAAAAGTTAAATAAAAAATATAATTTTTTTGGTGAACAAAGATTAGTTACTGTATTTAGATCTTGGGAGGTTTTATATCAGAAACTAATATTTGTGTCAGGTTATGTTCTATCAAAAAGAAGAAAAAGTGGCTCACTTTATGTATTTGTTTATTTTGTTTTAACTTTATTGGTTGTATTTGCATTTCTTCGCCCTGTAAGTGCAGATTGATTTATTTCTGTGTGTTTCTGCGAGGTTCGTCCTCAGAGGAACACGAACGTTATATCTGCATTTTTTTCCATGTGTTTCTGATGCTGCAGTAAAAGAACCTTTGAGGGAAATGAGTAAAAATAATAAGCGGTCGTCCTCTGGGGACAATGAATACTCACAGGAAATGACAAATACCAGGAAACTGTGGTGTATTAACTAATTTTAGAGTTTGCAGAGCTCGTCAGGCAGCGCCTCGCCACCAGGGTCGTCTGAGGTGTCATTAAGTCTGTCCACTTTCTCCGGCTGCAGGACATTGTTTATAGTCTGGGGGGACTGACGGCGTTGTGGGGGCGTGTCCCACCCCTGAATGGAGGTGTCAATAAATTTCCGCCTCACCTGTCAATAACGGCGTCACCTTTAAGTTCCCGAAGGAAAAAGTGAAAACGTTTCTTCCTGGACGTGAAGCGAATCATCTCTCTCTGAAGAGGCGGAGCCTGCTGAGGTTTCCTGTGCTCTGATTGGCCCTAGATTAAATGAGTCAGTGCAGAATGTGGGGGGCGGGGCCAAGACATTTACACGACGCTGGTGGAAAGTTTGAGGGTGAGAGCAGACACGTTGATCACTGCTGTCAGCAGCGACTTACTCTGAGGGAGCGGAGTGGAGCGATGAATGTTCTGAGGTCAGTTTTAATGACTCAGCACAAATAAGTCATGTGTCATGTTTTATCAGAGCCTCGCGGCTGACGGGGTCTCACGTTTCAGACGCATCAGGAGCCGCCGGCGTCCTGAGTTCTGTCTGTTTTTAATACATAAAAACCCCCAAATGTGTTGGAGCTGCAGATTTAAAGCTGCACTATGTAACTGTTTCTCATTACTGTTGTTATTCTGTGTCTGTGGTTCAAATAATAACATTTTGTTATTTGTTTTGTTTCGACCTTCATCTGAAAATAGACTTTGTTTGTGTTTACACTGCAAAAAAATGATTGTTAACCCTTAAGAGTTCTTTTAAAAGATTTAAAAAAAATTGTTCCAAGCGGCAGAAAATGTCACCTTCCCAAAAACTGTATATTATATATATTTTTTTTTCCACTTTTATTGAGTCAGTCTTTTTAAGAAAGTAAAATAAGCTAGTTTTTCTTTTATTTTTTTTACCAAAAAAGAATATATAATCTTGGCAAGCAAGTTAATTTTAATTTAAAAAAAAGTATTGAACTTTGTTTTAATAAGATACTACACCTTTAATTAATTCTGAATTAGCAGTGACAAGCTAAAACAATTGTGTGTTCAGTATTAAGTTTGTGTTAAACACAGATGTAAACATTTTCTATCACAAATATAAGACATTCTGAGGTAAACAAATTTTATAAGTTTAATTATTATTATCTATTATATTATTTTTCAATTTGCAAATGTACAAATACGGCAAAATGTACAAAGTACAACTTGTATTTTAAGGAACATTAAAGTCTCAAGGATTTACATTTGAATTAACCCAGTGCAAGATTAATTCTCTGAAAACAATAAAAGGTATTAATAATAATTATATAAAAAATGTTTTGTTTATTAATATTAGGGCTGTTTTTGGAGGAGCAGAGGTGGGCGGAGTCAAGATGCACTCACATTTGAGCAGTAGAATTCACTTTTGGTTGATTATTTAGACAAAAGGAAGTTTTCCTTACCTTGTTAACCACGTTCAGAAGAAGAATTTACTTCCGTCAAACTCCAGCTTGTTTGCACTCATCTCACTTTGCTAACTCAACCCTTCACCTGTTTTAACCTAAAACAAATCACTTCCTGTGTGCAGCGTGGGAACGACACAAGCTCTGAACAAACAGATATCTGAAAATCTGAAAAAACACCCAGAGATTTTTGACAAAGATTTCAATGTAAGAGTTTATCTTTAAAAGTTACGTACTACAGTTTTAACCCTCAACGTATTTGTGCGACGACAAAAACAAAACCTTTTTAAAAAACATAGAGGAAACATCACAGCGTGAGTAAACGAGTGTCACCTGAACTCATTGTCTGATCACATCACCTGAGTCTGATCACATGATCACATGGGACCACGCCCCCCACCTCTCCCTGTAAAGTCTCCTCCCCCTCTCACAATAAATAAAAATAATAATGAATAAACTTTAACACTTTTTTACATTTTAATCCACTGAACATGTTTAATGGGACAGAACCATGTTTGAACCATGCCCAAATCCCTAATGTGGATTAGATCTGGATTTAGTCTGATGGTGGAGTATGTCTCTATTGACAGAGATATGTGACACCTTTTGCCCATTAAAAGAACAGGAATTTTTTATGCTGAGTTTGTGAATATTCTGTTTCCCATTTAAACTTTTCCACCTCAAATATAGAAATTTATATCTGACATTTTATGATTTTTTTTTTTTTTTTACTTTTTTCCGTTTCCATTCAGGTTTTTTTTTTTTTTTTTACACAGAAATTGAAAAATGCACAATAAAATAAAATAATAAATAAAGCCAGGCTAATGGAAACAAAACTGAGTGGATTTTCAAAATAAACTCCTACACACACACACACACTCAGCATCAAACATGTGCATCAGCGTTTTCTCTCTCTCTCTAACTCTTTCTGACATTTTTAAAGTTTCCCTTCTCTCGCTCTTTTTCCCCCCATTTTGGGTGTTGTCGTGGAAACAGAGCGTTGTTGACGCTGTGTGTTGACAGACAGAACCCTGGGAGCCAAACACAGTTTAATCCCTGCTGATGCATGCTGGGAAAAAAAGAAGAAGCTGATTGTGTGATTTTGATTTCCGTAGTTTCCTTGCTTCCTTTTCCTCTTATCTTTTTATTTACTTCTACCTTCATTGCCTTGCGTCTTTCTTTATGTTACTTTAATGCTAAGATTAGCTTCTGTATGTAGCAATGTAAAAGTGTGGGTGATGTTTAGCTGTTAATGCTTATGCTAACATACAGTGTGCTAATTCTAAAATGCTAAAAAAAAACAATTTCTCTTTTAAAAAGATTTTTATCTTTTCAAAAGTTTGTACATATATCAGTTTATTTATGGTTGTTAGCTTGCTAATGCTAATGTTTGCAAATGATAGCTAGTAAAAAAACCACACACTCTCAAAAACCTTGTTAAACTTCCAGTTTGCTAACATGAATCATTTGCTGTATAGCATTATTATAAAAACCTGTTGCTGTAAAAGAAAAAATTAAATAACTAATAAATAAAATCTAGATATTTTAATAGGTTTGGAACACTTGCGTCCAGTTAGCTAATGCTAATATTAGCTGTGTAGTGATATTAAAAAAACAACAAAAACAAAACATGAACACAAAAACGCGCATGTTTACGACGCTTGGCTCCGCCCCTGAACGGGAACGCCAGCCCCCGGAGGAGAATCACCCTGAAAGTGCGGACCTCTGGTTTTCCTCTTCTCTCGGATGGAAAGATGCTTCCATTCCCCGCAGGCGGCGCAGATGTGTATTGATTACAGCCTCCATCTGTTGTGAGTTTTCTCGGCATTTTTCCCTCTTTTCCCTCCATTTTCTTTTGTGAATTACTCCCTTTGTTGTGTGTTAGTTTTCCCATCATGCTCCGGCTGTTTCCATGAGTCACTCTGAGCGCCGAGTGCTGCCATGCAGGCCCAGAGCATTATTACAGACAGACTCCTGTTTATGGTTTCCTCATCAATAAACGCGCCTTTGTCTCTGGACACCGTGGGATCCAGCGTGGGACATATTTTTAATGCGAGCACTAAACAGGAAAGCTGCTATAAATATTACATTTGTTCTGCGGAGAATTGTTTTCATGGTCAGTGATGGAGGAGCCTCCAGAGCCCAGAGACACATGTTCTGTCGTTTAGATCAGAGCCTTTTTAATTCTCACAGCCATAACTCACTCACTCACTCACTCACTCACTCACTCACTCCCGCACTCACTCACATGAACACCTCTTTTGATGTCATCATCGCCGATGTCCACAGGAAGCTTCACGTCCATAGAAAGTGCACGTTCCACCTGCAGAACCCCATAGAGAAAGTTGCTGTTTTTAAGTTTCCGTCGGTGTCACGGTTGGGCAGTTTAGGTCACCCGCGTAACCCTGGTTCTCTGAAAACAAGGACGGGATCGCAGCGAGTTCGACTTCGTCTCTGACGTCGTCATCGCAGTGAAACCGGAGAAATCAGAAGCTGTGAATGAAGCAAAGATGCAAAAGAAGCAAAGTCGCAAAGACACGAACAAGGTGGTAAACAAGGCAAATAAGTAAAGATACAAAGAAGAGATTTAAACAAAGACGCAGTAAAGCAACAAATAAAACAAATGACATGAAGTGGTGAATAATGCAAAGATGCGATCGCAAAACGAAGTACTGAAGAAGCAAAAGATGCGAATGAAGGAAAAGAAGCAAAGATGCAAAAGAAGCAGATAACGGGAAGACAAAATGGACATAAATGTCGCAAAGACGTCAAAAGTAAGACAAAAGTGACATCCATCATCGTTTGTCTCTGAATCTGAACACAAACACAAAATGAGAGGATGAATTCAGTGTTCAGTCATTCATCACACACGCACACACAGATCTATAGAACTGGACCAGGGTTGGTCCTCTGTGGGCGGAGCCAACAGCGGACATGCCCAGCATCATTAAACCTTTAAACTTTCTCTGACAATTCATATGTTTTCGCTACATTACACAACCACATCACACACACACACACACACAAAGAGACTTGACGTTAAATCTTCTACAAAGACACAGGGACATATCCTCTGGGTGTCTTTTATTTTGAAAGGACTGTTTATGTTCAAATGTCAGATGTTAAACAGACAAATGTGGCGCTTCACACACTGTGGTCACACACACACACACACACACACGCACACACACACACTCTGACCACATATTAGACGATCACTGCTCCCATGACACCGCATCAGTCTGGCTGTCACATGATGATGGGGCGGAGCCTGATACAAAAAAAACAGCATATGCTTTAAGTTTAAGAAGAATTTTCTCATAATGACATTGTCTCGACAGGACAGAGGGGGAGGGGGGAGGGGGTCGTCTCTGTTACCACGGTGACATTAAAGCTCCAGAGACGGCGTCTGTCCTCGTCAGTTCAGCAGCTCCTAGTTTCTCTCCACTTCTCTTTTCTTCTCTTTTTCTTCTTTTTCCTCATTGAGACGAGAGCTAAAAATAAAGCGAGGCTTTTTAAAGAGTGTGGCTTTTAATGGCTGCGCGTAAAAATGTGCAACGTGTTAACGGCTTCACTGAGGCGAACCAAAGACATGTCCAAAGACATGCCTCACCGCCCGCAAACAAATTAGGATGGTAAACGACGAGACACTGAGGAGGAGGAGGAGGAGGAGAGGGAGAGAGAGAGAGAGAGAGAGAGAGAGAGAGGGAAAACTCTGTGAAACATAAAACATAAAAGAAGAAACATTCCAAACAATGCTAATGCTAAATAACACACACACGCACACATCAGGAGAAATCACAGTTGAGGTTAAGTTGGCATCATCAGGGCCGTAACAATAGGTTGGGTGGGGCCGACACTCACCTTTGGGCCTTGAACTGAAACCAACCCCCCCCCCCCAAAAAAAAAAATAAAATAAAAAAAAATGACCCAGCTGATTATAAAAGAGACAGTTTACTGAGAATGCACCTTTAATTTTTCATGTTCAGAAACACGCTAACGTGGCTAAATGCTACTAGCTTGTTTTGTTTTGGTTCAGCTTGAAGTTTAGCTAGGCATGGTACGGTTTGGAATCATAAACGTACGTCTAATCTAAAATGATCTAATCTAATTTACTCTAATCTATCTAATCTGGGGATAGCTGTGAATTTACCTGTAGTCAGATCAATGAAATCTAATCTAATCTAATCTGATCTGATCTGATCTGATCTGATCTAATCTGATCTAATCTAATCTAATCTAATCTAATCTAATCTGATCCGATCCGATCCGATCTGATCTAATCTAATATAATCTAATATAATCTAGTGATAGCTGTAAATTAACCTGGTGTTGGAACAGTGAAGTCTAGTCTAATCTAATCTAATCTAATCTAATCTAATCTGGTGATAGTTGTGAATTTACCTGTTGTCAGATCAATCTAATCAAATCTGATCTAATCTAATAAGCATGACATCATATGTTAGCGTAGCCCACTATTGAATTCAACAAAGAAGAGTACCGACACCCTGATTGGCTCAGACTCCGCCCTGATTAGCTCAGACTCCGCCCTGATTGGCTCAGACTCTCCTCTGTTGTGGTTTCAGTCTCTTCAAAGCTTCACTCAATTCTGAGGAATGCACTTTGAGGTCGCTCGTCTTCCTCCTGCAGATCCAGGTTTTCCCATCAGCCACCGGCACACACACACACACACACACACACACACACACACACATCTGTATTTTCAGAGGAATCTCTCTGTGGCTTTAGCTTCTATTTTTGATGTGTTCTGCAGCGGCCGTGTGTGTGTGTGTGTGTGTGTGTGTGTGTGCGTTTCCTCTCTGAACAAACAATACATAAGAAAAGTCAAAATGCAAAATATCTGTTTACTTTGCGGCGTCCGTCGTGTTATTTCCAGAGCTGGAATGTGTACAAGTGGATATTTTGGACGTGTCACACTGAGTAGGCCGCCGCCCACGCCGTCCTCGCTGTCCTCGTCTTCAGCAGAGATGCAGTTTGATGTTTGCGTCTGACAGCAGCCGCGACGTAAGCGAAGGACGTGTCCTCGCCGAGTTACCGTGACGCACTTCACTGGGAAAAGTCCTCGAGGCCAGAACCACGACGAGGATCTCACTGTTCGGTGTTTACAAGTTTATTTTTGCCTTCAGTTTTATTTTGGTTCATGTGAAAATCCTGAAATAAAACAATGACACGAAGAAAAAAACCTAAATATACACAGAAGTGACCATAAGTACACGTACGGAATCCCAACAACGCCATAATATCGTCCACATTCTTTTACGTGTTATTTTTGTTTTTCTCTTTTCTGAGTGATGCTCGTTATTAAATTAAAGTAAACCTAACTAAACTAAAAACTAAACTAAACCAAACCAAACTAAACTAAACTAAAATTAAAATAAAATAAACCTAACTAAAGTAAAAAAGTGAACTTAACTAAACTAAGGTTTAAGTAATAAAAACAAAGGTCTTCTCCTTTAATAAGTCATGTTAATAAAAGTAAACTAAACTTAACTCAGGTAAACTAATAAAAGCTAAAGAATCAGTTAATAAGTCATGTTTGTGGGATGATTCCGTGTCATCAGACCGCGGCTCATGTTAATCACGCTGTGGTTTGGATGAATCCACTCGTGTGGTTTTTTGCCGAGTCATCATCGCCGCGTCCTCAGGCGCTAAGTCTACAAAACACTTAAGTAAATGAGTCTCCTCGTGGTCGTAAAGACGAGCCGAGACGCCGCCACACCTCGTTCTGACAAACAGAGGGAGGAGCAGCAGCTCGTTAAAACACAACACACACAGTGACTCCTGCACTGACCCCTGCAGGCTGAAATGTTCACTGCACCTCACTGTTTTCATGATTCTTAGAATCTTTAAGGTGTCGCTGTGAAAAAGAAGTCCTTCCTCTGAGGAGCAGGGGAGTGTCTCACACAGGAAGTAAAGAACCAGCAGGATTTTCAAAGTAAAACATTACAAAGCTTTTCATTTATCTCATATTTAACAGAAAAGGAACAGATTAAGAAAGACTGCGAGACAACAACATCTCACTGTCCGTGGTTGTTCTGTTTTGTGTCTTTGTGCTTGTTGTTTGTCTAGTTGTGTGGTAGTCTGGTGTCTTTGTGGTTGTTGTTTTTTGTCTCATTGTAGTTTTGTCTCTTTGTGGTTGTTGTTTTTTGTCTCATCGTAGTTTTGTCTCTTTGTGGTTGTTGGTTTTTGTCTCTTTGTGGTTGTTATTTTTTGTCTCATCATAGTTTTGTCTCTTTGTGGTTGTTGGTTTTTGTCTCTATGTGGTTGTTGTTTTTTGTCTCATGATAGTTTTGTGGTAGTCTGGCGTCTTTGTGGTTGTTGGTTTTTGTCTCACTGTAGTTTTGTCTCTTTGTGGTTGTTTTGAACCATTAGCCCTGAAACATCGTCTGTGGCAGCCGTAAAAAAACACAAGCGTCCACAAAGCTTTGTCTCTGAGTCACTGCTTCACACGTTATTTTTCAGAAACCATGACAAGCATTTTACTGGAGGGGGAGGAAAAAAGCTGAGTCATGAGTCTTTGACAGCCGAGAACCAGGAGGCGATGGACTGAATGACAACTCGACTGGTCCTGATCCTCCGTCGTCTCGTCGGTGCCAGGACAGAGAATAAATCCTGATGATCCGGAGATCATCATCCATCATCCGTCTCTCTGTGTTCACGTTCCAGCTGTGGCTCCGGCTCCACTCGTTCGGATTGTGAGATATTCCGCACACAGCGGGATTCAAACCTCCCAAACAGAAACATCCTGACAACGTTTCAGCGTTTCCAGAGAGACGATGTCAGACTTCACGGTCTGATCAAAAGACGGAAGAGGCCGATGGTTGTTCCACAACGGAGACATGGAAGAAAACTGTCTTTGTTCCACTTTGATTATGTTCTTGTTCAGGGAGTTTTGTGGTCGTATGGTGCTGTTTTGTTTTGTGTCTTTGTAGCTTTGTGTCTTTGGTTGTTGTTTGTTTCTAGTTTGTTTGTCTTTGTGGTTGTTGTTGTCTCATCTCTTTGTATTTTTGTCTCTTTATGATTGTTATTTGTCTCTACTTTTGTAGTTTTGTGTCTTTGTTGTTGTCATTTGTCACTAGTTTCGTTTTTTTTTGTCTCATTGTAGTTTTGTCTCTTGTGATTGTTTTGTTTTCTCATCAATCCAAAAACAACCATGTCCTCGGACACTAAGATATGGGACAAAATGTCCAATATGTTCTACTAAGACATAGGTAAATCAATATAAAGCAATGACACAACATCATCATGTGACCTCACCACCACTGCAGTGATTATCAGCGTCTGAGCTGCTTCTGTGTTCGACCGCGGTCCTCATCAAACAACAAATACACGCAAATCACCTTTAAGTTAACAACAGAACTGAATCAATCCTTTTATTTTCCAGTAAAGCTCACTCTCCCACACCAAAGTCCATACCAGCGATTTTACATCACAGCACACAGGAGTTGTCGATCCACTTCTGCCTCCATCACAGGGTTCAAATGTGTTATTTTGTGACTTCAGTGTTTGGAATCCTTCACTCACGCTAACCTCAGTGACACAAAGTGACCACACGAGGCAGCAGTGGACCAGCAGCTCCTGTGTCCCCGCGAGCTAAAATGACTTTGGTGTGGGACAGAGAAACAGAAAGAGAGATGAGTCACAGACCACACAGGGCGAGAGAGTGAGCGAGCCAGAGCACACAATACAGAGAGAGAGAGAGAGAGAGAGAGCGAGCCCACACACAATCATAAACTATAATAGACATGAATTCAAAGATCATTGTTCATCATCATCATCAAACGTTATGAATGAGAGAAACAGAGACAAGCGCTCTGATTGGCGGATTAATCCAACATGGCCGTCCTCTCGACGCGGTGAGATTGTGCTGACTGTGCACAACTCCCTGCTGAGTCACACTTACACAGTGTTGTGTTCAGCTGGTTCAAACAATGTGGAGAATAAAACACAGAAGGAGGCGGTTGGATGTTTTGGAGTTGTCGGCCTACGTGACTCCATCTTTCCACAGATTTCTGTCCAAAACTAACAAGAGACGACCGACGACTGTGGCCGCGTGTTTGGAACCATGCCAGTGAACAGTTGTGTGACAGTGAGCAGTGGGGGTTGGGTCCCTTTCTCAGGGGAATTCCAATCCTAGACCTGTCCTAGGATTTGAACCGGTGACCCTCTGTTGACAAGCCCAATTCCCTTCCACTTGGCCATGGGCCACCAAAATGAGGTTTCACAATAGGTTGTCTGACCCGGAACAGTTATACAGTCGTTATACCGCAAATCTTTGGCGATAATTTGGTGGATGAAGAAACCCTACATTGATCTTTGAGAAGATCTTTGAGGAACATCTCAAATCTGGAACATCAAGGCACCACAGAGTCTGGACTGTGATTGGCTCGCTCCTCAGAGCAGCGAGGGAAGGAAATAAAGATTTTCATAAGGCAAACAAAACCAAACACAAGAGAATGTCATCATCGTTTCCCCAAAGTAGAGTATTGGTTGTCTACACGAAAACGCAAGGGTGGCCCGTTCTGGGGCTCCCAAAACCTCAATATGATAAACAACCATATGCGATTCACTGAGATTGGTTTTCATGTGGACAGTCCCAGGATTCAGACCCAGAAGTGTCTCCATGGACAAACCCTGAAGATTATCAACAGTGAAAGTGATAATCAGGAGATAATCCCACCTGAACTCGTCTTGTGTCTCCTGAGAGGAGCCGTCGAGCCGTCTGTCGGACGATAATGACAGGGAGTCAAACGCGTCCTGCAGGAAAACTCTGTTTATGATATTTAGGACAATTAAAGCTGAATTTCTGAGACAGACTCTCTTCAGAGTGTGTGTGTGTGTGTGTGTGTTTCTCTCTGGCTGCACTGTTGATGTGAGGAAAACTGTTTATGGCGTCTTTGTACGCAGAGCGGGGCGTGGTCCTCATTACATGACATCAGAGCCATTGACAAAGTAAGTGGTTGACATAAGGACACAGGACGTGACAGGAGAATGTAAATAACCTTTTCAAACGTGGACTGCATGGACTCACTGCCAGGACCATGATGATATAATAACCTTAATTCCTCCACTCAACACTAGCACTGACACTGAGGGATGATGGGAAACACTGTTCAATACCTCAAATGTGGAACTAACTTTAAAACTCTGTGAGTTCTAAAACTGATCGGAAACAAACGCCTTCAGTCTGTTCTCGTTCAAAGTTTGACGACTTGTTCAGACAAACATCCGCAAGCAGAGCAGGAAAAAAAGAGCTGGATGTTCTTACTCTTGTCTGTTGTCTCGTGTTCGATGTCATCGTTCGTTGTCACCATTCGTTTTTGCTGTTGGTTGTCATCATTTGTTGTCGTTCATTATCGATGTTCATTGTTGTCGCTCGTTGTCGACATTCGTTGTTGCTGATTGTTTGTCATTGTTTGTTGTGGCTTTTGTTGTCCTCGCTTGTTTGTAGTTGCCGTTCGTTGTCCTCGCTTGTTTGTAGTTGCCCTTCGTTGTCGTCCAGCACGACGATACCATGGAGTCTACCATTCCAAACCATATCGTACTGTACCGACCCGAACTGTACTATGATGGAAACACAGCATTAGAGACCAAAACCTGGTCCTAATCTGGCAGAGCCTCATTTCTGAGAAACTGGTTACGTTTAGGACGAAGATTTGATTGGTTGTTAGGTTAACATTAGGGTTGACTAGTTATATTTAAGGTTAGGGATAACACTTTGTCGCTGCCTTCATAACGTTTTTCAAAAACGTTGAAGTATCGTCACGTCACATGACATCAAACGGACAAACGTTTCCCTCCTGAATCACGTCTGCTTTGACTCACACGGACTCAACCATGACGTATTCTTCAGAGGTTGATGATGTCCCACAACGTCGTGTTTGAGCAGATTTTAGCGTCTGAGAAACTGAGCAAAGTGAAGCTGGAAAAACAGTGTGTGTGTGTGTAAGTGTGTGTAAGTGTGCATGGTCATATTTCCTGACATGGAGCCTTTTTATGACCTCTGTCATTTTGGTCTGCGGCGCCGAGCCTGTGGTCGGTCACCGTCGTCCTCCACTTATCCGCCATCACTCATTTATAACACAGAGACGACAGAAGCGCGGAAAGTCGGGCTGGCGACTGTAAGCCGTGGCTCCGCCCCCTTCATTGATAAAAAAAAAAAGGCGCAGTGATAGACGCAGTGAAATGAGCCAGAATATACCGGGAAAAAAAGAGCTTCAGCCTGAGTCATGTGACTGAGTCACATTATTTAAATACCTGCAGACAGGTGTGAACCACATCAAAGACTCTGTCTTTACAGGAAACAGAGTCATTAAATCTTCACCCTGAGGCGTCGCCATCTTCTCACACACACACACACACCAGACAACAAAAGCACTGAATAATTACAAGAGGAAACTGAAGTAAGAGCGATGACTCTGTGTGGTCTCACACACCTGTCTGATCATACCTGGTGCAGACGCCCCCTGCAGGCTGGAATGCTCATATCGTCTACATACAATCAATTGTTTCCAATCAAAAATCCATCAATCAATGGATTCGTGGAAAAAGAAGGTCCTCAGGGATCCATCATCGGTCCACTAAAGTTCTTCATCTATAAACTGCCTTAAATGCAGGTGATTTACATAAACAATACAAATGTTTGTCGCTATGCAGATGATACACATCTGTACGTTAAAGCCTACAGATTTTCTGTTATCTCTTTAACACAACTAAATGACAAATGGTGTTTTTTCTCCACAAAATCAGGTGTGATGTTACTCCCATTTCCGACTTCTGGTGTAAATAGAACGCAGCATATACATTTTAAATTGTAATCCTTATGTTTGATCCGGATTAATCGTTGTTATCATGTTAATTAAATATGAAGATCTCTTTCATTGTCTAAAACATTCAATGTTTTAAATGATTTCAATCACCTCAGTGAAAATAAGAAAATACATTTTTATGGGAGAATCTTTTTTTTTCTCTGTAACACTTTCACAGCTGGGACCGTGATTCACTTCTGCCAATTCACAGAGGAAGAAGAGGAAGAGAGAATCCCTGGATTTTCAGACTTCTCCAGCTCCTGTTTCAATGGGTGGGGAGTTGGTGGAGATGGTAGAGGTGGGGGTTTGGGGTGCAAGTCATGGACCTGATGGTCTGTCACCACTGTCTACTCACACCTCTGACATGAGTCCACACTTTCGCCTGGACCTTCTGTGGGGAGGAGGAGGGGGGTGGGGTCAGGTGTCCAGGTGATTGATGCAGGTTTTTGAGTCAACAAGAGTTCAACCAACACATGTTTTTGATATTTGTTTCCATAGAAACCACGCAAGACTCCATTCAAAACAGCATTGCATCATTATTAGCAATGATTTATTGATATGTTACTGAACGTCACCTCTATCACCACCCATTTGCTTATTGCTAATTTAGCTACTAAAGCCAATGACATGGTGCAAGCTTAAGATGAATCTTGGTCACAACAACAGCTAACAGCTTTTAAAGCTATTAACATGATGCTAATTTAAATTTCACCTTTGGGCCTGGGCCACACGGTGGTGTAGTGGTTAGCACTCTCGCCTTGCAGCGAGAAGACCCGGGTTCGAGCCCCGGTTGGAACAAGGGCCTTTCTGCATGGAGTTTGCATGTTCTCCCCGTGTGTGCGTGGGTTCTCTCCGGGTACTCCGGCTTCCTCCCACAGTCCAAAAACATGCAATGTGGGGATAGGTAAATTGGACACTCCAAATTGACCATAGGAGTGAGTGTGAGAGTGAATGGTTGTTTGTCTCTATCTGTGTGTGGCCCTGCGATGGACTGGCGAACTGTCCAGGGTGTACCCCGCCTATCGCCCGATGTAGCTGAGATTGGCACAGCACCCCCCGCGACCCTCTGGTGGAGGATAAAGCGGTAGATGATGACTGACTGACTGACCTTTGGGCCTGATTAGCTAAACTGAACTACCGTAGCTAATAAAGCCAATAATATGGCTCTAACATAAGATTAATCTTGGTCATAACAACAGCTCTGAATCAGCTACCTTAGGTAGTAACGCTAACAGTGATCAACGGCTCCAAATAGGCTACTCTAGCTAACTCTAGCTACCGTGTCTAATACTAATACTTCACCTGCTTCTCAACATTAATCAAATATTAGAAACTAAACATTAATACATATAATAAGGAGTAACAAGATTAAACAAACTATTGATTATTCATAACTGCTAAATACTGTTATTTCAAAAGCTCTTTTTCCTTTGGAAATCCTGATCGTGATTAATTTACATTTGAGCCATAAACTCAGGAAAACCTAATAGTTTTGTTATTTTCTGCTAAAACTATTTCTGTCTTTGTTTACGTTGAACACATCTGTTCTCAGAAAACCTCAGATTAGTGATTTATAGACTAATTGTTTCCGTGAAGGTGGAGACGCTTTTTACACCCTGAACTCTGAAGTGACACGCGTGTGTGTGTGTGTGCACGCAATCATCTCTGGTCTTTACATTTTAAAATGTGACATAAATGATGAACGTTATTAAAAAATTCACCTTTGATCGTGAGGCGTTCAGGTACTTGGACGCAGCTGTGGAGACATTTTTATGTCTCTGACTCAAACGCTGACACAGACTGGTGCATATGTAAGTGAACCTCCTCCACCTACTCAGTGTGTGTGTGTGTGTGTTTTGAGTCCAGAGCATTAACTCAGAGCAGAGTGGGTGTATTTTATTGTGAAAAGCTTCCAGGCGACCGTAAACTCTGACAGTCTGGCAGACGACACCAAACTTATTTTATGAAAAGATTCTGAAACATTTCCTCCTGAACACATCAGTAAATCCAGTGTGTGTGTGTGTGTGTGTGTGTGTATCACTCAGAGAAAATACCTCGCCTCTGATTGAGCGTGTCTTAAAATAACTGCGCACTCAGGGAGTGAGCGTAGATTAATTTTTCCACACCAACACTGAACAAAACTTTCCAAGAATTATGTAATTTCATCTGAAACTAGGAGTCACCCATGCACAACGCCCCCTCATGGAGGGCGATGCATGGTGCAGGCGGTGGTTTTGGGGATGTATACCGTCTGTGACTTGATTAAATAACTTAGCTTTTTAATGAAAAACAAACTGGACACAATCTGTATCTTATGAGACAATGAATTCAAAACAATGGACATTGTCTTCAGGATCAACAAGGTTATCCTCCTAGGGGAGACTGCTGGTTGTTTGACTGAAAACCAAAAAATTGTAATAAAGAAAAGAAAAGAAAAAAAAAGAGGCTAGAAGGGATTTGGTAAAAAAACAAACAAAAAAAAGTTTGGGGCCCACAGTTGAGCCTTGTGGAACACCACAATTCAAATTGAATTAAAAACGCCTGTTTACCACAGAGTTTTTTTCAAAATAAAATCACATGTTCGAAGTTTTAAAGACCTTTTAAGCAATATTTGGATAATAATGTCAACTGTTTCTACAATCAATGCCTTTCAGACCAATTAGGGTGGAATATGTATTTTGTGTTTTTAAGTAAGGATGCCTCCTATTGGCTGTCCTGCAGAGGAGGGGGTCAGATTGCTATTAGCATTTACCAAAGAAAGCCAACATTTTTTTGGAAAAGTCTAAAAAGGGAGTTGTTAAAAAAAGTGTGGGGTCTGCAGTTGAGCCTTGTGGAACACCACAATTCAACTGTTTTTTCAAAATAAAGTTAGAAGTTGTAATACATTTGTTTTTAAATCTACCACAAACCCGTAGTAATATTTGTATCATAACATCCAATTTTTCTACACAGATTTAAAGAACTGCCTTTTCAGACCCATGATGTTGGAATATGGTGTATTTTTAAGCCTCCTATTGGCTGTTCTATAAAACAGCTGCACATACATGTCCCTACAGGGGAAATGTCAATAATCCAGCATTAGTAACAACTGCCTTTGCTGCAAAATAACATTTTAGAAATGTTGACGTTGAGCGGCTTCTTTGATTTCTTTAATATTTTGATGCTTAAGTCGTGGGAAATCAACACCTTTTACCCGCTGTGAAATACGGTGGTAACTAATTCCGCTGTGTGTGCGTGTTTACCTGTGTGTACCTGTGTAGTTAAGTGTGTTGTGGGGGGGTTCTTATATAAACCATCCTGATGAACAGGAAACACTCGGCGCTCTCTGACTGATTATGTTGCTCTAACTTAAACAAATATTTGGAGGCTGATTATTTTGGAAGTGTAGAATTTTTTTTTTCTCCCACCTGAACCTGGATAAATACAGTGAGGAGGACCTGTCCGTCTCCACGGTGATGGGGTGGCGGGGGGGCGGGGGGACCAGGCTGCAGCGCTGCCGGTGGGCCAGGTGAGACGAGAGGAGGCTGACGGAGAGCAGAGTGCGGAGGGTCGCGGAAACTTCTGGAAGTCGTCTTGGGAGGAGGTGGGGGGGTCAAACTGGAAACAGACACGAGGCCACACACACACACACACAGAACTCAGATCATATCACACAATTTGTCTTCATACTATTTCTATTTTATAATTTTGTGTTAAAAATCTTTATAAGAAAATTCCCATCTTCAGTGAACGTGGACAAACAGAAACAACCAAACAAAAAAGGTCATTTCAGGGTCAGAAGTTGCCACTGAAAAATCAGACACTGCTCTTGAAATCTGACAGAGCATTTAATGACACAGTTGCCTGGGTGAACTCGGACGAATCTGCCAAACATGTCTGGCGAGGACGGCATTCTGGTCAACGACAGAGTCTCACAGACGTAAATGTTCGTGGTTCGAAGATGGACCGAGTCTAGACACACGTCCTCCTTTATATACTTAATAAAAAAAGGGTTTCAAAAAAGTCCCTGCTAGCCTGATTTATTGAATCTTAGTGACTTAGTTTGCCCATATCTGGAGACTAAAGCATCCCCAAGGATCCACCAACCATCGCCTGTGAACCACTGATAAATATTAGGGTATGTATGCCAAACCACATACAAGGCAATTTTTGTTTTTCTAAAAAATGTCAAAGCAAACACACGAGCCGACGTTAATGTTCAAATGCTGTGACCCAAAAAATGCAACATTTGCGTCCTCCATTTCACTTGTTTGACCACAAATATTTGATCCTGAATTTTTAAAAAATTGGGATTTTGCTAAAGCAAATCCCAAAGAGAGCGAGAGAGTGAGAGACACACGGGGGGTGAATATTATAAAAAAAATCTTTCTGGACTTTGGTGCAGCAGAGTGAGCGGTTAACAAAGTTTCTAACAACAAAATGAAGCAGTGAATATATTTTTGCACAAACCGCGTCTGGTCCGTCTTCAGTGTGGGGACCATGAGAACCTTCTCTAAAACAGAGTGTTCAGTGAGTGTGAGTCTGGTTCGCTCGCTCCTCTCCCCGCAGCTACTTCACCTACTTTCTGACCCACACTTGGACACAATAACGTCTCTGTTGTGAAGGTAATTATTTGGAAAATGGTTGGCGACCACACCTCAGGCTCCGACAGGCCCATTAAAAGTGACGTGTGTGCGCTGAACGCAGGAATAATGGTGCGTGTGCTCTGCCGCGAGGATGTCACTCGGCATTTTCGCACCATTAACACGTCCCTGACACGTGTGCGCTCACATGTGCGCCCGCTGTGCGGCGATCCGCTCGTCCCACAGAGCGGTGGCACTTTCCCTTCCTGACGGCGACTCATTACATAACTGCTAAATGAAGAAAGTGGTGGAGGGAAATTGAGATTTATTTCAGCGGTGCAGCGGCTGTGTGTTTTGGACCGCAGGGTTATTTTCTAAACATGACGGGTGCATGTTGGTCAGGCGGAGGTGAACAGCAGGCTTTTGTGGCCGACCGTGAGGCTAAGTGTGTTTAGACTTGTGGTTTTTGTAAAAGAAAAAAAAAAAGGGGGACGAGGACGTCCAATGAGACGGAGCAAACAATACGAGCAGAGCAGAGGCTGCTGCACACACATGGCTTTAAATACTGGACCTACAGTTTCTCATCATACTCACACTTTTATTGACTTTTAAGAGTAAATGTTTTTAATGAGCAAGTTCCTCAACATAAATCACAACTAACTGAGCTAACTCAATTTAAAGTCCTGTCGTTAAAATCCACCATTATTAGATGAATGCAAAAGTAAAATAACTTGTTTTAACTGATTCATTTTGAATTATACTACGGCTACAGTGACATGAATGACTTTATTTTAACTGCTTTATTGTGAACAGTGTTGGGCAAGTTCTGAATACTTGTCGGTGCTAAAAACACACACATTATCTTGTTTTTAAGTAATTAGTTGTTTGCTAACACCTGTGAGCTATCAGCATTAGCAGAGTGTTGGCCGATGTTGCTATTTTACAGCTGTTGGTATCAGTGATGATGATGTTAGCTGTGCTATTTTAACAGTAGCTATTTGCTATATTAGTGTTAGCTATCAGCATTAGCTGTTTATCAAGTTGTTTTTGCATTAAAATTAGCCTTTTAGTCGTATCGTATTAGCTGTTAGCTAGAGGGTTAGCTGTTGCTGCTATTTTACAGCAGTTTGTATTCATACCAACACTAGCTGTTAACCATGGAGATTTTAGCTGTTTGCTATGTTAAAATTAGCTGTTTGCTAAGGTGGCATTAAAGCGCTGTTAGCTAGCCCATACATAAATGTTAGTTGTGGAAGAAGAAAATAAACACACAAACGCGAGCAGCAAAAAGCAATTTTGGGGGTTTTAGTTATGCCTTTAACACGTAAGAATATTTCTCATGGCTTTAGTTTTGGTAACAAGACTGCGATTGTCAGACTCAGCAGCAGTTTTGGGGTTTTATTACAAGTCTACATTATTTCCCACAGTGAAATCGTGTCAGAGTTAAAATCATTTGTCATCGCTGTAAATCTCATAAACCACAGCTGCAGACCTGGACATGTTTTAGGTGTAACGTCCCTTTAAACTGATAGAGCCACAGTGCATTTATGTTTGTGCTGCGTCTCTAAGCAAAAACACAAACTACTGCCTCCACAGACATGAAACCACATCATCACCATCATCATCATCACTGTGAGAACATTAGCAGGACCGCGAGCAGACGCACAGCAACAGCAGGACGAGGAAACAGTGGCTGCTGCCGCTTTTCTCTCAGGACGCCTGTTTTCATTCCACACGCTCACTCGCTCGCTCGCCGGCCGCGGGTTTGGACGTAGGTTTGAGTAAACGCTGGAGTAATTGTTTGAGCAGAGTTTGGCTGCAGGCGCCGCAGATGGCTGATAATTGGTGGAGATGTGGTCCAGGAGTGACCACATGTTGATGTTGCACAGGGATGTTTGATTGGGGATTGAAATTTGTGGTTCTCGTTGAAAGGAAGGTGCAGAGGGAGGAGTCGAACGTGGAATGGGTGAAATGATGACACTGATTACGCCAGTTTTTTTTTTATCTGTCAGCACGTACGCTGCGTTCCATTTGTAGTCGTAACTCGGAATTCGGCTGAGGAGTTCCTCAGGCATCCATCATTGGTCCTCCATAATTAAACTGCTTTTAATGCAGGTGATCTACATAAACAACACGGACATGTGTTATTATGCAGATAATAAACATCTGTACACCTACAGGTGATGCATTCATTACAAATAAATGTCTAATGGTGTGTTCCATTTGTAGTCAGAACTGAGAATTTGGCTGTGGAGTTCCTCAGGGATCCATCGTTGGTCCTCCATAGTTCTCCATTAGTAAACCGTCTAATATGCAGGTGATTTATATGAACAGTACAGACATGTGTTGTTATGCAGATTATACACATCTGTACACCGGCAGGCTTTCCATTATCTCTTTAACCACAAATAAATATCTAATGGTGTGTTCCATTTGTACTCGGAGTTCCCAAGGGATCCATCACTGGTCTGCCATAATTCAGTCTTTCTGAATTCTATAAATGTGTTAACCTAGAGAGACATCAACGGAAAACAGTGGGTGAACCTCTGCTCTGTGTTTGCACCATGTGATGAACATGTGTTCGTCTTGCTGTGGGAAGCCTCCGGACATTTTTCCTGAGCCGCAGGGAAAGTGGTCAAACAAACAGGTGTGTGAGGTGAGGACATGTGTCTTTAAATAGTCGTCTGTTTGGTCTCTGGATGGGAAACACATCTGGGTCGACCCTTGTCCCTCAGCTTCTCTGGACTTTAAAACCCTAAAAATAGAAGGTGAGAGTGGAGGAATGTGTGTGTCCTGCTGTGTCCAGGTCAGTTATGTGTCACTCAGACGTTTGAAGTGTTTAATGAGGCGAGGAGCGTTACGGGAAGGGCAATGGAGACGGCGGATGTGGAGGCCAGAAAGATAAAAGGATGTCAGGTATTTGCATTTGTGACTCCTCCTATAGAATGTTTGTCCTAATTTGTCTTTCTTTGCATTCTGTCCTTTCCCAGCCGTGCCTCATGTTCCCTTCACTTTCTTTATTTTTGTGTCCTCTACATGTCCTCCTGTCCTCACAACACGTTCCAGTGCGGTTCCTCGACATCTGCTAAAGGCCGATAAACAAAGTGTCTCCTGGCTGAGGAATGTTCCGGTTGGTGCGGGCGTCCCGAGCCTTTTCTTCCAGAGAATCCATTTATTTGGAAAAAAGACACATCAGGAAGTGCGAGTCCAAACAAAGGACAGTGATTATAAATGTGAGCGTGGGTCTGCGGGCTACCTGCCCCGACTCAGACCAGACGGACTTTTTAAAGCTCACATACACTCACACAGGAAGGTGTGTCACTGTTTATTATGCCACCCAGAAGACACACACACACACAAACATATGTTGCAGACTGAGGACCAGCAACAACAGTAGAGAGACAGATTTAGTCATCGTCCCAACATCAGATTAGCTCAGTGGTTGCATCAGAGTCAGCACTGACTGTGCCAAGAACCAACCTGAGACATGGAGGCTTGTTTTCACAGCACAGACACCAAGAAAAACAGATGTTAGCCACTTAGCTTAAGTCTACGAAGTCTTTAGAGCATGTTGGTCACTTTATTTCACTGTTAGACATGATTTTCGAACAGGAAACTGAACATACTTGGTGTTCAGAGAGTCAAAGTCATGGGAACACCAGAATTAGGCAACAGCAACATCTGTTAGCGTATGGATAATAATGATGGTATTGTACACTGGGAGACTTGAATGCAGAGAAGACAAATGCTTAAGTGCAGTTCAAATGGTCATACACGGGTCAATCTGGCTAACAAATCAAGCAATGGCAACACAAAAAAACCACAACAAAAGTCCCAAGTGCATCAAACACAAGGAAAAAGCACAAGAGAGCGTTGTACACGGAGGGTAACAAAGGTAATCTGGCAAAGATGTCTGGTGAAGGCCGTTCTATTTATATGCACACAGGTTGACAAGGTGAATACAACAGGGACAGGAAGTGGGCGTGGTCAGGTAAATGGCGGGAACTTTAAACAAAAGACCAGGAACAGGAATTGGAAACAGGTGTGTACCAAAAACTAAAACAGGAACTTGAAAAGAAACACACGCAAGGTCCACTGGGAAACTCTTCGGAAGACAAATCCCAAAATTTAAGGTGATAATTAAAGATGATAATAAAACATACAATAAAACAGCAGATCCGATGAAAACTCATCTCATAAATAAACACATTTTACTTGAAATCTATATCTTGATTAGTCTTTTTTTTTTTTTACTTTAACAGATAAATGACGTCACCAAAAGTCTCCGAGTCTGATTCCATGATATCTGAAGGATATGTTGGTCACTTCAGAACATCTGGTCAAACTCCACGCACCAGTGAAGGACATGAGAAGCAGCAGAAGTCTTTGGTAAAACTAGACAGTGGACTAGACAGGAAAGAGTTTGTGCGTGTGAGTAAAAAGACTCACACTAACCGCGTCGTCGACCTGAGATGTTTCCGAACCCACGCTCTCGACGTTTGAGACGCAAACAAACGTCTGGACACATGAGTGTGTCTGTCAGCCGCTGATTTCTACGCTTCTCTCGCTCTCTGTCTCTGTTGTGTTTGCAGCGTCTGTTCTCACGGCTCCTCTCACACAACGACGTTATGCAACCGAGCCGATGGCGAGCGGTAGAGTGTGAGCCGCTGTTGATGTTCCCGAGCGGCTCCAGGCGAGAAGGCAAACAGGCCCGACGAAGGCGAAAGGTTCACCGCTCAAAAAGATGTGGCGTTAGATAACGTTCCACCTATGCAGGAAAGATGGTAAAGCTTCTCGCTAATGGACGTTTGTTTTCCTGATTCTCTGCGGACCTTTTTTGGTTAAAGCTCAGTGAAGTTTGAAGCGCGGTGGCGCGTGGGAACATTTCAGAGGCCCACGTTTGACCTGAAACACGACTTTGAGCGGATGTGTGCGAAATCCATCACTGAGCCGTGTAACATCAAACTGTAGGAACTCAGGAGGCAGAATCAATATCAAAAACAGAGGTTTGGTTCCACGCTCGGGTCAAACATGAGGAAAAGTGGGAGGGAGTAACAGTAAAGAGAAGTAAAGAGCGGGAAGATAACGAGACACAGGTGTCAACAAACGGTAATCTGTAAAAACACTGACAGGAGGTATCAACTTTATTCTAGTTGTAGTTGGAAGTCGGAGTTCCTTCAAAGGAATTGCACTTCTGGTCTTATTTGGCTAATCTTAGATTAGCAACTACGCTATAATAATGTACTGTATAACAATGGCTAACCCATGATATGGTTGGGTCCATGTTTACTTCCAATTTCCCAACTGGAATGCGATGAACTCGGTGGTGACGTTATTTCCAAAACCAATTTCCGATGTAAAATGGAAAACAGTAAAAACTACAGCTTTTATACTGTTAATACTAGCGGCAGCCATTTTGAATTGTGATCACGGAGACGAGTAGCTCGACCAAGGTTGATGCCTTGGAGTTTCAACCTCAACGCTCCAGCTGAGACCAGAGTCACACTACAAATGTAGTTAGCTTAGCAATAGCCTTAGAGTGTAATGATCCAGTATGCTAGGCTATGCTATGCTATGGTTTTGGTGTAAACACATCATTTGATGCTTTGTCAAAATGACAGAACGAACAAATTTCCTGAGTTGATGGACAAAAAAACATCACTGTGACCTTTTAAACTTCTGAACGATTGATTCTCTTGTTTTCCGTCTCTTTGTGCCAAATTTGATAAAAGGACAATCTGGCGCAGTAACATCACCACAGCTGAGACTGAAATATGAAAAAATGCAAATGTTATGAAGAGGAGAACAGATAAGGTTTAGCGTCCACAGCTGATCTGAGGACAAACATCCTCTTTTATCATTTGTTTACATCAGAACAAACATGTTATTGAACATTCGTGTCCAAATTCAAATATCTTTTCCTGTTCCTGTGTCAAAAACCCTGCGTTCACAGCATCTGTACTTCTTCTGTGTTATTAACAGTTCAATTAATCAATAAGTCATGAGTTGACACCATGACCTCATCAGAGACTCTGTCGTGCTGAGAACTTTGTGTCTCCACAGGGTTAAAATATGAATTTCCCACCGTGTGTTGATCTCAGCTGGAGCTTTAGAAATAAATGTAATAACTCTGTGCCTGTGCTGATATATAAGACCAATAAGGCGACGCCCTGTGGGTAAACACTCGGCCCCCGGCCCCTCGGCCTTCAGGGGCCGCGGGCGCAGCGTCCTGACCCCTGCACCGTGAAGGTGAGCCTGTGGTGTTTGGCACCGCCGACGGAAATCAAACCCTTCCATTTATTAGTTCTCAGTAGAGCTGGTGTTGTTTCAGGGATCAGAGATGAAGAGCGAGTCGTGATTAATGCGACGAGAAGACAAACAGCCGACGAGCCGAGGAAGATGTAAATGCGCGGCGGGCGTTTTATTTCCACGACTTCAAAGAGTCGCCCGTCTGCTGTTTGACGCGAGTTACAGCTTCACTTTCTACTGACTAACTCCAGTCTGTCGGATGATTTAAGAGACGACACGACACAAACATAAATCTACAAAATTTCACTTTTTAACTTTTACTTTGCATTTAATTTCCTGTAGTGGATGTTCGTTCTTCTCAGTTTCACTTCTCTTCTGGGAAAATATGTTTTATTTTAAAATTCAGACTCAACAAACCACATGTGATCTAACATGCGAGGTAACAGCCGACCACACAGCTGTCAGACGCCCCGGTGCACTGTGGGTAACGTAGGATCCAGAAAATTAAATTAATTCCCGCCCGAAACCGGAAATAATTCTAACCGTAAACCTAAGCCACTACCTGATCTGTAGCATAAACGTAGCCACTTCCTGTTAGCGCTTCCTGTTTTAAGACAGTTGTGTTTGCCGTGCTAACCCATAACATGTTATTTATTAATTTATAAGAATAATTACTAAAACAAAACATAACATTTAAATGTTTTCAATCCTCAAAATGGCCATAAATTGTATTGACAGGAAGTAGCGGCCCCTTTTCATATTCACGACAAATTGTGAACTTTTCGGAAATGTTTGCAATTGAGAAACAAGTTAATATATTGTGATTTTATAATTAAGTGTATGGAGCGTATCATGGAGATTAATGTCTCACGATGTCTCCTATAGGACAGTTTTTATTAAATTAACATAACCCACATGCTAGCTAGTTCTCATTTACCGTCACTAAGTTGTTGCGTCCTATTTTTTTGAAGTCACTAACAAAAGATTAACAGATTAACGACTTCTTTGCGTTTACTCGACAGAGTTAGCAACAAAGTTAGCATGCTAACCAGTGAGCCACAGTGCATTAGCACAAATCCATTGAAAGTGTGATTTAAGACACCAAAGGAATGTGATCTTTTATTGTAACGATAACGCTAATGATGCAAAAATAAAACTAACACGTTTGTTGTTTTACGTTTAAATTGTGAAATACATAAATTACATTTTTCTTCAGTGTCAACATGAGCATGAGTTCAGAAAGGATCATGGGCATATCAGACAGTCATGGACTCATTCATGAACACATTAATGTAGTGAAGCATGCACAGCCTCTGTTTGGACGCGAGCAGCGTTTAAAGGTTCAAGGATTTTCCAGGTTTAATCTCAGACGAACTGTGAACCACAGAGCTCCTGCTCCCGGTGTGTGATGGATCTTCAAACCCAGTCTAAATAAACCCGGGGTTACCCACAATGCCGCTGGAGCAATTCACTCTCACTCACGTTTTCAGTTTGTGATTTTCAAGAATGTTCTTCTCCATCTTTTCCACCTGAATCTTCCCCAGGGAAAATAATATTCAGTCTGTGCGACGACATCTGCTGCAAAGATGAGAAACTCTGGTGAAAATAGATCAGAGGGTGTGAAGATTTATAAACACACTCTGAGCCAATCACAGCGCTGCATTTAAGTTACAACAGCTAAGCTAAAAATAAAATTACAATAAAAACAACTGTTCCAGGTTAAACTAATCTGTGTTAAGTGATGAAAAGTGCACTAAACGTTAATCTCACTTATGCTAAATGAAGTTAGTAAACATAATTATCACGTACAGGACTGGACCCAAATGCAGGACGGTGGTAAGTAAAAGAGTTAATTAAGTTAATTTTTAAGCACACAAAAAACAGGTGAACAGGCACGAAGATCCTCAAATCTGCGGCAAAAAGTGCAGGCGCGAGATCAACGTGGAACAGGACACTGACTGGAACAGGTAAACTGAGATTAGCAGAGTCACAGAAACACGTACGTGCAAATAATCCCACAGACCTGCGAACCACAAAAAAACACATGTAGCTCTAGTGACGGACAAAGACCAACTCACAACCAGACAAAGGAAGGGGGAGTGGTTAAATACACTGAGGAACAGCTGTGACGAACAAGACACAGGTGAAACAGGTGGGGTAATCACAGAGGGGAAAAGTAAAGTGTATGCAGACAAGGGACAAAAAATACTTCAAAATAAGAGGGAATTTCACAATAAAATGACATTGACAACGGAACATGACAATAATCATACTGCAAGTCATTTAAAAAGGTAAACAACAACATTTTAAATAAACCGTGCTAATCCAAATTAACCTGAAAATACAAACCAATTTTTCGCCTGGTTAATCTAAGATTAGACAAGTTATGATCAAAGCTGAACCAAAACAAAAGAAAAACAATAAATTAAAGCTAGAAGAAAGCAAGAACAACTGGAGTAAATTATGGTAAATCAATTTTACAAACATATTAAATCAAACCAAGCTATGATAAACAAACCCAAGTTTAGATTGATAAAAATATTTTATACAGTAATTTGAAAATATTCAAGATGTCAGTAAAAAAAACAACGTGCAGGTAAAAATAGTATAATAGAGTTCAGCACAGACAAAATGATTGTGTTTTTAGTGCTGACAGACCAGAATATTAATAAGCCATTTCTTTAAATGAGCTTTAAACTAACTGTATGTGTCCAGTTCTCTAATATTAGCTGGGATTGAATTCCAATGGGTAATTGGTTGGTTTATTTATTTAATATAAATAGGGTAAATATTACCATAAATGTAGTTTAGTCTGTTTAGTATAAACAGGGTCACAAAAACAAAGTTTGCCTTGAAAACCAGGTGGACTGAGGAGACGTCAACGCAGGACAGATTTAATCTTTGTATGAACTTTACTGATTTATGGTTTTATTTTGAAAAACATCCTCCTCTCTGCTCTGCTGTGTGTGGTATTTTCACTGGACTGAGTGAAGAAGAGGAGGAGGAGGAAGAGGCCGAAAAACGAGACGCTCTCTTTCCACTTCCTGATCAGTGTGTGACTCCTCACTGACTCTCACACACACTCATACCTTTTATTTTTCTTTCTCTCCACCTCCTGAGTTTCCATCAGCACATGAAAGATGTGTGAAATTCTTCTTCTTCTTCTTCTTCTTCTCAGCTTGTGTGGTCCAACCTCGAGGACGACGTCATGACGATGGAAGTCACGCATTCACCGTGTGTGAGAGCATGAATCAGTCTCTCATTAAGTGTTAAAATACTAAGAACACTTTTGTGATTTTGTCACATTAAAACATTATAAAATGTTGTTGTTATTGTTTTATATTGTTATATATTTAACACTTTTGTTGTTTCGTCGGAAACATTTGATCTGTAAAAACAGTTAAGTGAGTGATGTAGTTAAGGTAAAGAAGATGGTGTGCAACAAAATGTTTTTCTCAATTTTTTTGTTCTGTGGTGTTCTACAAGGCTCAAGTCCGGGCCCATTTACTTTTTAATCTACTCTCCTGTAGACTCTGTTTTTTTTTCTAGTGTAGCCAGTTATTTCCCATTGAAGGTACATGATGCAGCCAATAGGAGGCGCCCTCTCTCTCTCACTCTCTCTCTGAACACTCATTTGATTGGTCAAAATTGTCCCAATGACTGGAAACAGAATTCAGGAGGAGCAGAAGTTTTGTTGTCATTTGATTTTACATAATGATCAAAGGTTATTATGGCAATGTTGATTTAAAAAATAACAAATAAATGTTGCCTACCCCTGCTTTAATACAATTAAAGGTTTTTTAAATTACAATAAATGGGGAAAAAGTATCAAAATCCTCCGTGAGCTGAAAGACGCTGAAATACTTTGATAATTTACATTATGTTGTGCAGTTATATATAAAATATATATTTATTTAGTAATTTATTCAGTGCAATTACCTTTGTTATCAGTTTTTATACATTTATTGTTTCCATTTTTACCCTGCATATCCTTTAATCTATGTTTTTAATCTAAAACCAAGCTCTTAATCTTGCTCTGCCTCTGCGTCTTTGATGTTATAACAATAATAACAATAACAATATTCTTGAACCATTTCTGTCTCTTTCTCTATTCTAACTCTTTTATATTTAAAAATTACCTGGCAATAAACTTGATTCTGTGACAAACAAACTAATATTACTAAATAATACTTAAATTGGTAAAAACTTAAATGAAATAGTTCAGTCAAACTGAATTTACCAATTTACTTAGACAACTTGCTTATTTTACTTAGAATTAACTTAATTCAGTTAGGTTTTACTGATTGAAGTGTTTTTTTTCATTGTGATAATTGACATTAAACAGTGTTTTGGTTGTTTTGGTTTCACTGTAGCCACAAATAGATTTTTCTTTTTGTATGTTTTTCAAACCACCTGATTCATTTCAGTCACCTCAGCTTCACCCTCGGCCTCTTCAGTCCCGACTTGAATGAAAACATGACGACGCGGTGGCGGCGGCGTTCTCCGTGCATGGTGCCCCGTGTGAGGGCCCTCTGCAGGACGGACAGCTCTGTTGTGGTGATGATGTGTGGCTGAGGTGAAGCGAGGAGCCTTGTGGAAAAAACGAGGTAAGATGCTGGAGGGGAGCGAGGCATGAATGCACTTTTGAGAGCGTCTCATAATGGCTGCAGTGATTCAGAGCTAAATTCGGCTCGGGGAAAAGCCGGTTCCAGCTTCAAGGGCGGGGCCTGTATTCTCATAAGTGGTATTATTTAGCCGGTGATGTCAGTGAATTGGCGAGTCGCTGGTGGCCCTCGACGTTCCAAACCTGACATAGGAGAACAGTAAATACATTGATGCATGCGGCCTCACAGAGCGACGCGGCGGGACAACAGCCGCACGCTCCATCTCTGAATCACATCCTCGAAAAACATTAGAGACATCGGAGAGTCCACGTCCACATTCCAGCATCGACACATTTTCTCTGACAAAGGACATAACAGTAATGTTTGCTGAGTCAATTCTAACTCTCATCTGTCAATATTAAAGGATTCTCCACTGTAGTGGTTCCCAAACACTGGGTCAGGGCCCACAAATGGAACGCTGGGGATTTTGTTGGGTCCCCAAGTTCAGATTTCTGTGAATTTGTTTTAAATAACATGACGTTTACTTGGAAAATATTCAATTTGAATACAGATATGGCTGTAAATTATTCGTACTAGTGACCTTTAATCAACTCGAATCCAAGTGAACGTTTGAGTCAAATGTAATGAAAATTCCACTATTTTTAAAGCTGTAGTACGTAACTTTTAAACATAAACAAATGTCCGTTAACGACACGTCAAATCAGTTCAGACATTAACTCTCTCTGTTCACACGACTCTCTGTGTGTTTCTCAGTATAGCAGTGTTTAGATCTTGTGTCGCACACTGCACACAGGAAGTGACTTATTTTATATCGAGAAAGATGAAGGACGAATTCTACGGCTCAAAATTCTACTGCTCGTTCTAGAGTGCGACGGGATATAAATACTTCTTGTCTCCGCCTGCTTTTATTTATTTTTATATTTCACATGACGTAGTTGTCGTCGTTGTTGTTTTGGCGACATTGTCGGGGTCACGGTGAGGTCAGCAGAGTGAGAAGCTGCAGTGTTTGTGTTTCTTTGGTCACACCCATCATTCCACCCATTCACTCACCCAATCACTGGACGGCGTTCACGTCCTGATGTGTGGAGGTGGACGAAAGCGTCTCTCAGCAGAATCTCCTCTTCTGTTTTGTCTTCATCCGTCTCCCGCGCCGAGAGCCTCGCCCCGGCGATAAAACGCTGCCAGAGAAAACGTGTAAAGTAGGTCGAGTCTGAACAGCTGCGACAAACTCTCTCTCACTTTTAGTCTTGTTGGGTTTTTTTTCTTTCTTGTTCCCATTCACACTGTCAGAGGACAGAGAGAAGACGAGACGTCAGGACGAAGAGGAGGAGGACGAGCTTCATCAGTGAGGACGATAAACAACAACAACAAAAAGACACAAGAAACAGACACAAAGAGACAAAAACTGACCACAGAGATGTAACACAACCATAGACACAACAGCCACAACAAGACCCCAAATAACCATAAAAACACACAAGAAGACGCAAAATAATCAAAAAGAGACACTGGAGCACTGGTGACAATCCCAACTGACATAGGACAAAAGGTCGGGTAGAAAACAGCCACAAAAATGCAAAACAACCATTAAAAAGACACAAAACGACCCGAAAGACACACAAAACAATCAAAAAGAGACAGAAAACTGCCAGAGAAATACAAAACAACCATGAAAACACACAAAAAGATGCAAGGCAACCACAAAGAGACACAAAATGACCACAAAGAGACAGAAACCAGCCCCAGAAAGCTGCAAAATATACACAAAGAGACAAAATATAGCTTCAAAAGCAACAAAACGACTACAAAGGGACACAAAATGTCCATAAAGAGACTTAGAACGTCTAAAAATAACACACTGACTTCTGTATGAGCGTCTCATTGAAGGGAGGGAGGGGGACTTGTCCAGCGTCCAGAGACCTGTTGTCTCATAATCCGTCCCTGTCTGGACTTTCGGGACTGAACTGATGAATGGATCAGTGAATGTACAAATGTGACTGTTGAATTACGAGTCCCTGAGTGTCTCCTGAGGGACGCACTTAGAACTAATGTAAGTCTCTGTCGCAGCGGGAGAGAGAAAATATTTAAGACCTTTATATGTGAAAGTGGAGACTTCTTAAAACCTTTTACAGCCTCATTTTGAAGCAGGGAAGTGGATTTAATGCCTTTTCAAGTCCTGCTCAAACCTGCGGTCCTCACTAACAGACAGAGAGACAGACTTCCTCGGGCTCAGGATGTGTGGACACGTAGGCCAACATTCATAGAAACAAATGTTTTTAAATAGTAACATAGTCCTCACAAGATTGTGGTTTTTTTTAGAAACGTTCTTATCTACAAGAAACAAGAGGGCTGTCATGACCATGCCAAGCCTGTAGATGGCAGTGTAACAGGAAGCTACACTGGCCAAGCAAAATAAACAACAATACATGTTTGACTCCATTTTCCCACCATGAAACAAGAGTTTTCCCAAATCTCCACTTTGTTTTGAGTGACTTTAAACCAGAGGTCTCAAACCTGCGGCTCACGGGCCACATGCCGACCCTCCATCTGCTTTCATGTGTTCCTTTTCTCACTGTTTGACAGATTTTTCAACAGAAAACAGAACGTTTTTAACAGTTTCACTCTCCCACACCAAAGTCCATAGAGAAAATCTGTGATTTTAGCTCTCATGGACACAGGAGCTGCCGGTCTACTGCTGCCTCGTGTGGTGAGTTTGTGTCACTGACGTTGACCTGAACAAAGGGTTTAAAACACCGAATGCACAAAAATGACACATTTGAATTTACTGATGGAGGCAGCGGCCGATCAACGACTTCTCTGTGCTGCGATGTTAAAAAGGAGCGTTTTGTCTACGGGGTTTGGTGTGTGTGACACAAACTTCACTTTCCAGAAACCCGTGATTGTCCCGGGCCTGGAGGAGCTGCACAAAGTCTCACTTTAAAGACTCAAACGTGTCCGTTTTCAGAGGAGTCAAAGCCATCCGTTGCTCTGTTTTAATGCATCCACCATCACGCGCTGGGTCGGGAACGTGCTGAGCAGCTCAGCGGCAGCAGAGAGAGAGAGAGGAAACTCGGCGTTGGCCGCGGCTGCACATGAACATGAAATTGGATTACAGCTAAAATGCCTTCAGCCAATATTTTCCCTCTCTCTCTGCTAAATTAGCCCCGAGGCCCTGAGCCGCCGCCACTGCAGAGTTTAACAACCAGATCCCAGATAAGGCCACGGAGTGATGTCCAACAACACGTCCCGGGAACCCGAGGACACAAGTGTCTCTTTGAGTCCGGACCTGCATGGGAACCATTACGGAGAAACGTATACAGAGTCAATATATACACAGAGCGCAGTGTAAATTGTCAGCTAAGTAATCAGACGGCAGCGCCGGGCCGCTGATGTGACCCGATACCCGCGTAATTTTAGCCCCCTCTTTGTGTGCAATAATCCATTTCACGGTTTACGCTTTAAGTGGAGAATTAAGTAATTCTTTTGAGTGTTTGCTCAGCAGTGGCGGGGTCAGCGCTCTCTGCTGCGTGTGGTCATTCTCTCCACAGTTTATAATACTCTGGCTCTTTGAAGCCTCCTTTTCCTTCCACACAGAGAGGAACATTTCTCCGTATCCGGTTTGTGGAGCAGGTTTTTGGAGCCGGTCTGTGCTTGTGTCATGTAAACCTCGTACGTTCGGTTCCCCGGGAGGTTGTCAGAGGAGGAAGAGAGGGGAGTCGGCCCTTTTTTCCACCCAGGCCAAGGCAAACATTTCCTTTATTGAGGAACAGTATCTGCTGATGTGAGCTCTGTTAGTTGCTCTCGCTATAAAGAGCCACTGTCTGAATCAAAGAGGTATTGATGCAGGAGCTCAGACCGCCGGCCTGGAGGCCTTTTCTGCCTTTTGTGCTGCTTATAATTAATCATTTCAATGCACGAGAGAGAAGCAGAAAAAAAGACAGAGAGAGGGAAACCCCCAAAGTTGGAGGTGGAGTGAGTTTACAGCAGAATGCAGTTTGTGTTCACATCCAAAAGCTTCCACTCACAGAACATAAGACGTTTCACTCTTTTTTTAACAACCTGGACCTTTTTTCTGCTGTTTGGCCGCGGCTCTCGTTGGATTTGACGATATTTTTACTTTTCAAACTTTATTGCAAATTAATGTGATTTATGTTTGCTGAAAAATCCTGCGAGAAGCAGCAAATAAAGTCTTTTTTTCTTCTTCTTCTTACACGGATATATTTAAAGGGCAATTTGCTATATTTATAGTTTCATTAAGATACCGAACATTACCATTAGCAGCTGTTAGCTTACCCAAAAACAAAGTTAGCTGTTGGTTTTCTTTCTTCGAAAAATGTATTATTATTGATTTACTAATTTGCACAGTTACTGTGGCTCTTAGGCTAACATTAGCATTAGCTTTGGTTTACTTACTAATCAAAATTTGCCAACTCAACAAATGTTATGTCTTTTGGGTTTTTATTTTATTTTGTTCATGTAAAGCCAAATAATTTGTTTGACCTTGAAAGTTTAAGTGTATCTTAACTTAGCTTAGCTACAAACTTCAGTTTAATTTTCATTTAATTCAACAAAATAGTCACCGTTGCTTTTTGTCTATTGCACTCATTTGTCTAAACCCAAATAATTTGTTCATCAATATACTCATTTGCAAGGTTTCTTGCACATTAGCATTTCCATTTGTTTACTTACGAATCTAACGTTAAATAACTAAACTAAATGTTTGCTCATTATTTGTCTGTTTCTGTCATCAATACTCATTTACTAGCATAACTAATATTAGCAATTAGCAGCTGATTTACCTACTATAGCACCGGTTTCTGTAGCTGTATAGCTAACATTAGCCGGATCATCTGGTCATTCATCTCCATAGTGAACGTATGACAATCTTCATCTTGTAAACTCACTGGTAAAAGGTCGACAAACTCCGCCTACGTATAAAAATATCGTCCTGCGTGTTTCCTCAGGGATCAGGTGTTTTTCCAAAACAAACTTATTATAGAAAAGAACAGAAAACAATAACAGAGAATGAAAATAGTCATTAGCAGCAGTAGTTTTATTTTCAGATACTAACGTACGAACGCTGACGACTGATTTATACGTTATTATGATGATTTATATTCACTGAGAAATGTGTGCAATTTTTGTAACAGAATTATTTTTATTTGGACTGGAGGAGATCGGGTTTTCAGAGCGGAAGGAACGCGTCCAGCAGAAGTCAGGAGTCACTGATGTTACAGCGTTTACGGTGATTTACAGTCGTCAAGTTTCCTGCTCTCCGGAGGTTCACTTGGACGAGCGCGGCGCGAGCGTGCTTGTGTGTGTGCGAGAGAGAGAGAGAGACAGACATAGAGAGAGAGAGAGAACACGACGGAGATGTTTGAGCATAAAAAAAACAACAACCTCCCATCATTTTTAAAAATCCTTCCACCTTTAAGTGTTAGCAGAGTCGGAGCTGTGTCATCAGTTTCTGCTAAAGCTCCTCTGCTCTCATTCTCTCCGCTCTCTCAGCTCCGTTTCACCAGCAGACCCGATCGAAGCACCTGGAACCGCTTCAAGGACTCCGGGGTGGTTCTCCAAAACCAATAAACAAAACCCGCTCAGAGGTGAGCGGTCCAAGTGTTCATCAATCTGATCGGTTAAGGACACGTTACCCCGCGGTCCACGCCCTGATCATCAGCTGCCCTCTGAGCTTTCTGCTGGACCTGCACATCCTCAGCGCCGCGTCCAAGTTGGCCCGGTTTTGCGCAGCGGAGCGGCACAAACCACTGACATCACCCGGCGTGTGCCAAACACGCTGGCAACCGCCATGTTGGAAAATTAGACAAACTTTAATAAACAAATTGTCAAGAGTCTGAGGAGCGGCGCAGACGGCGCTCTGCAGGCAAGGACGCGCGCGCTCACGTAGCCAGGGCAGCACCGCAATGTGTTTATCATTACACTGTTAAAGGATTGAGGTCCGGGTCCAAATTTAAATGTGAGATTTTCACATGAAACCAAGCAAGCACTTAGAGTCCTTCTGTTTGTATCACTGCTTACACAGATGGATTTTAGAAATGCTGAGGTCATGCTGAACACGACGTGACCCCGTTCACCGGGAGAAGCAACTCCACACATTTTCCTGAGAATCAAAGACGTTTTCAAGCGGCCGTCAGTGATTTTTCTTTAGGTACAATCAAATAGCTCTTTATTCTGATCTAGAATGTTTGTCTGTCTCTTTTACTCTGTCCAATCAGAGGCCAGAACTCTGCAAAGGGGCCGTCCTCTCTGTTTGTGAAGTTAGGCTGTTTGTTGGTGACTTTCCCGCCTCATCAACAAATGTTCAGGTGATGTAAGGGAGGGAATTTTAATGTAAGCAAAACCTAACTTGAAGTTAGGTTTTATCTAGGTTAGGTGTTTTTTTTAGCTAGCTTAAAAATATTTTTTAAGCTAGCTTAAAAAAGAAATGCTAGTTAAATGAAAAAAGAGATTAATCTTGGGAAAAATGCTACCCTAAAAGTTATTTGAAAGATAGTTAATAGTTAGCCAAAAACAGCTAAAAGATAGTTAAGTTAGCCAAAAACTAGCTTGAAGCCAAAACATTGATAAAAGAAAAAGGAAAAAGTTGTAAACAAGCTAAATATTTGCTAGCTAGCTAAATTAAATAAAAAACAGACCTCAAAAATCTCAAAATTTGCCAAAAGATAGATTAAAGTTAGGAAAAATGCTACCCTAATGGTTACTCAGAAGATACTTATTAGTTTCTCAAAAAATAGGTCAAAGGTACCCAGAGGTTAGTTAGTAGTTAGCCAAAAACTAATTTGAAGTCCAACAATAGATAAAAGAGAAAAAGATTAGGAAAAATGCAACATAAGTTACTCAAATGATATTTATACATTACACAAACAAATAGCTAAAAGTTACCCAGAGATAAATCCAAATTATATATTTATTAAAAGATCAAAATTATCTCAAACTCAAAAAGAAGGAAGTGAGTATGGAGCAGGTCACAGAGGGTGGACTGTGCTGAGAACATGTGACAAACTCAAACACTCCTACTATACCAGACTACACTGGTCCACAGGTGTAGCTGATCAGCTGATCGGGGTAGCCCCGCCCACCAGCACACCTGAACCTAATCACAGACAAAGAGAAACATAAAGATCACAGTCACAAAAACCTCAAAGTTAAACCAAAAAAAACCCTGAAAGTTTGCAGAAAACAGCTACAAAAGACAGTAAGAAGTAAAGAAAAGAGGGATAACTAAAGGTTAGTGAGAAGTTCGTTAAAAGTTTGGTAAAAAATAAAAAACATAATTAAAACAAACAGCCATTGTTATTACACGTCATTACCTACACACTTGCTTCTCTCATGACTTTTTCACTGGACGTCATAACACGAGTTCACATTTGAAAGAATCAGCTGTTCCAAAACCACTTGAGACTCTTTTAAAACCTCGTAATGAGTTTGTGGATCAGAGTTCGTCCAAAGACATTAGCTCGTGACAGATCGTGAAAAGGCCCCGAGGACGTTCATGTCACCGGAGAAGAGCGGCGCGTTACAAACACTTTATTTAATAATTATCTTTTTAACTTTGTTCCTCCTCAGATTTACACGTGGACCCTCTGGACCGGGACCAGACCTCTGTCAGTCCACAGCTCATTACAGACCTGCAGCTCTGCGGCTAACGGAGTGTTAGCGCTCTGCCGCTGTCATCATCCGTCACACTGAGTGGCTGAGCTGCTTCCATTAATTCAGCCGGCGGTTAAGTCCCCGTCAAATGTAGCCGCTGTAAAACCCTGTTGTGTTTGCGCTCAGTAAATTATACATGTGCAGCGTTAGGGCTGTGGTTAACCAGCAATGTAAGAATCATTTTCTACCCAGAATCACTCAGCGCTGTTTTCTCACAGACTCCACAGTATTCAACGGCCACTTTGTCTTCAGGAATGTTCGTCAGCGTCTCACATTTGCATACGATAAGCAGGCGCTGACGAGCAGAGAAACGAGGCGTTTTTATTCGTGAAAACATGTGAGAAACAGGTGAAGTTCAAACGTTTTATAAATTCGAAAACGTCACAAATATATATAAATGTTAATATTTGAGCAGGTTAGACACAAAAAAAACAAGGTCTTGTGAAGGAAGATTGTACCAGAGGCGGAACGAAAAAAGTATCACTATTTAAATACACTTTCACTGCTCTTCTCACAGGCTCTGGTAGTGGCTTAAGTACAAGTAAAAGTTCACCTGTCATTATCATTCACCTGTCCTAATTGTCATTCACCTGTCCTCATCATTCACCTGTCATCATCATCATCATTCACCTGTCCTCATCATCATCATTCACCTGTCCTCATCATCATAATTTACCTGTCATCATCATTCCCCTGTCCTCATTATCATTCACCTGTGCTCATTGTCATTCACCTGTCCTCATCATTATCATTCACCTGTCATCATCATCATTCACCAGTCCTCATCATCATCATTCACCTGTCCTCATCATCATAATTTACCTGTCATCATCATTCCCCTGTCCTCATTATCATTCACCTGTGCTCATTGTCATTCACCTGTCCTCATCATTATCATTCAGCTGTCGTCATCATCATCATTCACCAGTCCTCATCATTATCAGTCACCTGTCATCATCATCATTCACCAGTCCTCATCATTATCAGTCACCTGTCATCATCATCATTCACCTGTCCTCATCATTATCATTCACCTGTCCTCATCATCATCATTCACCTGTCCTCATCATTCACCTGTCCTCATTATTATCATTCACCTGTCCTCATCATCATCATTCACCTGTCCTCATCATTCACCTGTCCTCATCATCATCATTCACCTGTCCTCATCATTCATACAATCTATTTGAATAAGTTCATATTTTTTTCAGAATAAAAGCTCTGAACTCGAATCATCTGCTGGGCCAGATATACGGCCAGTTTTGGCCCATGGGCCACCATTTGCTGACTGGTTTACTTTGTGAAGCACTTTGTTTGTTTTTAAATGTGCTTTAAAAAATAAAGTTCTCACATTGAAGATATTTAAGATGTGTCAGTTGGTGAAGACAGATTACTGCTATGTAATTACTGTGGACAAACCCGCTCTGGCAGTTTTATTTTGATAAGGTGAACAATAATTTACAGACACAACCTGAGGATTAACGATGATGTTTGGGCCGATGACTCACCCGCGCTCGCCGTGACACGAGGACGACGATCAGGTCGTCCTAAATGTCGCGCTCCTGGGCCCCCGCGTCTGTAAAGGGCACGGCGTCCTCAGACCCACGACTCCTCACGACTCCTCGACAAAGCACTGGGAAATTAATTAATTAAACAACGTTAAAGAGCAAACGTAGCCGAGATGTTTACGTTTCATGACAACAAAGGTCAGCGTTGTTAAATTTACATACATCGTGATGTTGTTGGCGAGGTTCCGCGTCATCTCCATGGACTGATCCGCGCTCAACTGAAAAAAATCACAGATACAACTGAACCTGATCACGGTCAACAAACAAACAAACAAACAAACACAGAGATAGTAAAACACAAGGGGCTGAAATCTACTGAAACACAGACATTTATAACAATAGAGTAATGGTACGGTCCGGTAGTAAAAGTTTGGACAGTACCGACGACCTACTGTGATCCGTTGACTCATCAGATCACAACTGTTACATCAGTGAAATCAGGTGATGGTATTCAATTGTTTGCTTTGAAGCGTGAATGATTCTTCGACATCTTATCTGAATCTCAGTTCAGTGGAATCAGGAGAGAGAGAGAGAGAGAGAGAGAGAGAGAGGACACTGCTTTGGAAGATCACTCTCCTGTGTAAATAACCTGAGGTGGAGAGAGCGGAGGAACTGGAGAGCGGCCAGGCGCTGATGTGCTGATGAGGCAGTTTGAGGCCTCTCTCTCTCCCGCTCTCTCCCGGCCTCTGGAGGGCAGGGCCGCCAGGTCTGGAGCACATTAGCGGAGCTAAGCCCTAAAGCCGGCCGATCAGGGCCTGGAGTTCCCTTCTGAGGACAGTAAGTCAGTGTATCACAGATTGGACAGATCAACGCAGAAACCTTCCCACAGCACACCCACCGCTGTACGTAAACACACACACACTCCCATGCACCAGCAGGGACACACACACACACACAGAGGGAAACTCGTGACATATATAAGATAAAAGCTCCAAAAAGGAGCCAGGATTTGGTTAATAACCATTTTAAAATGCGGATTGATACGTATCAACATTGTTCTGACAGGACTTGCACTCAAGCAATTTGTTTTATTGCCAATAAATGGTGGGGGATGTCGGTTCATTTTATTAGGAAACAAATTAAATATAATAAAATTCATCATATGCACTCAGGGAGGGAAAAGTCAGTGGTGTAGTCTACGTGATATAGAGGTTTTTGACGTATAGCAGCTAAAGAATATGCACATTGATACGTATCAGTGATACGTTCTTTGACAACTTGCACTTTGCAAATACATTGTCGGGATGTCTGTTATTTTTATTAGAAAACATAAATATCATAAAATTCATCATATGCACTCAGGGAGGGAAAGTAAGTGGTGTAGTCTATGTGACATGCAGGTTTTTGCCACATAACCACTAAGAAAGTGCCAGGATGGCCATAAAAACACTGAAAAACGTCCATATAACTGTTTAAAACTACACATTGACTCGTATCAATGATACAAATAAATTTTTGCAAATAAATAGCCGGGACAATTGTTATTTTTATTGAGAAACAAGTTATAGGTTGTAATAATTGCAGTAGAAGTCTGGAAAAACCTCCATAAACTATTCCCTTGAATGCTGAAGGACGTTTCATAGTTTTTGTCCACGAAGACCAAACAGCAATACATACATGTCAAAATAAACATAATTTCTCTCTGGTTGATGTTTTTTTTATCTAAATTTCTTGTGATAAATGTCAGCTGCAGACCTGGAACATCCCGGCCCAGAGAAGCAGTGGACTGAGGACTGTCTCATCATACCACAGCACATTCCCACAGTAGCACTGGCAGCTATTGTCAACAGGTCGGGGGATTGAAGGTAAATCCTGCTGTCTTTGTTGTAGCGCTGGTATGCGCTGACATCTGGATCAACACGCCCATGTGGAAAAGGCTGGGTGGGACCAAGTCGGGCCACTGCTCGTCTCCCACGGGTCTTAAGACCAATAACAGGCCAGAGGCCGAGCGGCCGCAGGTGCACGGAGTCCCACCGCGGGCCTCCGACAACAAACCACCAGATAAGATGGGATTGAAGGAAGAAGGAGATCGGGTTCCACCCGATCACCTGCAGTACACCGAGTATGAAACTCAGGTGTTAACAGAGCAAAGGTTTGGATTTCAAAGTAATGTGCTGTCACTGCATGTGAAGCAGATTAGACGACATCAAGCTTTTTTTTACTGTTTTTTATCGTTGTGGAGAAGCAGCGTTCAGTTTCTGTGGTCAGCGAATCTGAAACAAACTCTCTGATGGTTTTGTTCAGAAATTGACGTAAACTTAACCCTGACATCATCAAAGTCAATCACTGTTGAGCAGTTATAAACAACAGATTATATAACTGGACGTTGCTAATGTGTGCAATGACAATAATGAGGCAGTAACGCAACATTACAGATAATCTCCAGTAGTTAGCTGTAGATATCTGGACTTTCTTGAGTTAATCTCTGAAGATTGGGGGAAACTCATTCGAGATGTTTAGATTTACACCTCTTTTTACGAAAAGTCAACCAGTTACTGTGTTGATCTTCAGGCTGCTCGGTAGCTGCTAAAGAAGCTACTGCTATCTGGCTAGCAACAGCTACAGGGGAGTGGCTAACAATGAATCTACCAATTTAGATTCTATGGAGCAGAACTGAGTTTCCAATACACTGAGGATCGTCTCCGTCACGCTGAACAAGCAGGAGAGCGAAAGAGAGCTGCTAAGCTAGCTGCTAGGCAAGGACAGTAGCAAAAGTGTCACCAACAAAGGTAGAGAACAATAATCGATGAAAGAAAACAGACAACAAGCGTTTGTTGTCTGCAAAAGGAGCTAAATTCTCTGACTGTAGAGAGCCGGAGTAAACACCAGTGTAAACAGGAAGTGACACATTACATTGCAGCAACATTAGCACCAGCAGTGTTCAAACTTGTGTTTGCTTGAGTTTCAAATGATCCAGTAAATATATGATATGGCTTGAAAAATGACTTTGCGAACATTGTGAATGCTGTTATGTGCTGTAAATCGCTCCCGCAAAGATGCTGAAATCACTTTAGTCGCTCAATACAAGCGCAATTCTCAAAGCTTTCCTTTTTCTCCTCAGCCTTTAATCAAATGTAGCTTTTGTTTTAGTAAGCACATTTTTCATTAAAGACATAAGATGATGACTTTGACACAGATATTTAACTTATGTAACTCTCTGATCTTTAGTAACAGGAAGTTGGAACGAGGATAAATATATAAACCAAAATAACCCAGCACAGTTTACATAAAGACCTTTAATGCCCCATCAAGAATCATCTGTTATTTGTCTCTCTTTTTTATTTCAGCAGCCCCCTTTATTGTTGACTCATGCAAACATCTTTTCACATTAGATTTTCATCAAGTTTAAAAAAAAAAAAAAATTAAAACAAAAATCTCTCCCTAAGGGTGAAATTAGCAACCGGACATCCCCGGTTTAATGAGCGCCTCGGCCCCTCACAGCTGAGTCACACTGTCAGATACAGTATCTTCACCAAGCGACCGACCAATCACATTCAATTAATGAATCCATGTGTTTGGACGCAGTCACTTCCTGTGTGGAGGTGAGGATCAATAATGACACTTTGACTTTGACGCCTTGTTGATTAATGAGAAACCTGGTGGTTCACGATTGTGTTGTAACACGACTGTGTTAACATTTTCTACTATAATTCCTGCTTATATGCAATATTTAGGAAATAAAATGTACAAACATTAGCCTAATTTCGAAATCATATTGGAGAAACAGCTTCAATAATGCTAACATTAATAGTCACCGAAGCTACCAGTTTAAAAAGCTCATATTGATAAATCTTGGTACATATGATAAGCTTTAACTTTGCTAACTTTGAAAGCTAATAACATGATATTAACATTGCTAAACACTGGTCCTGACCAACTTTGAGTTAGCTAAATTAGTAGCTTGTTAAACTAAGAATGTGTTGCTACATTGCTCTGTTTGCCAGCTTTGACTTAGCTAGCTAGCTTTCAAGGCTAATAACATGATATTAACATTGCTAAACCCTGAAGTTAGCCAAGTAAGCAGCCTGTTAAGCTTAAAATGTGTTGCTAATATTAAATAATCCTTAATTTTACTCAACATCTTTAATTGAATTAGCATTTAAAGCTAATGGTATGATGTAAACATTGACAAACTACCAACTGACCAACTTTGAGTTTGCTACATTGGCAGTTTATTAAGCTAAGATAATCCTTCACTTTGACCAATGTCTTTAATGGACATAGCTAGCTTTTAAAGCTAATAACATGCTGCTAACGTTGATAAACGTGGTCCTGATCAACTGGAATTTATCTACCTTAGCTAGCCTTTTATGCTAAGAATGTGCTCTGCTCTAACCCGTTTTTAAAGCTAACAAACATTATGCTAACAGTGCCAAGGCTTCATCACTAGCTATGACTTAGCTACTGCTGTTAACCCTCTTACTGCAAAATAAGGTAAGTTAAAAATGAAAATATGGATAAATATCTTTGCCAAATTTGCATTAACTCACAAGTTTTGTTTGCAAACTTTCCTGTTTTTAGAGGAAAACAAACTAAATAGCTGAATAATTCAATTAATCTACTCAATAACACGTCGTTATTAGCTTCGATGAATCAGGATGAAGCCGAACCCTTACTTTACTTCATTTCTCCTCATGATGTCATCCAGACAAACCATTAAAAACCCTGTGGGTGTGCACCTTTATATATAAAAACCTGAGCTTTTTACCTCTGATGACAAATGTGTGTTTTCAATTAAGATGAGGTCAGTTTTCGACATTCATCTCGTCCGTGCTGCGCGCAGACCTCCCTCGCTCAGCTCCTCCACGGTTTCCTTCCGCTCTTAAACGTTTGCTCAGATCTCCTTGTGAGCTGCTATGAACCTGAATCCAGTCCCGACCCAGTTGGTGGTTTGTTTGTGTGCTCACTCTGTGTGTAAATGTCAGCCGGCTGACAGCAGCAGAGCCGCACTCACAGCCGTCCAAACACTGCTCTTTTCATTGTGGACTCTTTGTGGCCTCCATTAGCGGTGGGAGACGCCGGCCGCGGACCGAGGCCGCCTGTCACGTCTCATTGGCGCAGCAAGACGACCACTTGGGAGCCTGCACCGCACAGGAAATGAGATGATGATGATTTTCACTCAACAATTGGTCAAAGTTAAACCTACAAAACCTCAACCCTCGGAGTTCACGTCAGGTTTACAGACGTAGCATATTAGCACAGCTAAAGAGCACATCAGTGTCCGGATGGTCCCGTCAAAGTGGTTTAGGGGTTAAAGTGGACCCAGATTACAGGGATGTCAAGATGATTTAAATCTGCTCAACGTTTGGTTCAGATTTCACTTCTTAAATGATGTAGATTGTATAATTAACATGTTTATGGTTCTTTTCGGAGTACAATTACTGAGTGTAGTCAGTGAGAGAGAAGAATTTAGCGTCATATAGGAATCGAAAAAATAGTCTTTTTTGGAAAAACAGATCTCAGGGTCCTCAAAAACTCAAAAACGCCACCATACGGAACTTTGGGGAAACGGTTTTGTTGTACAGTCCCGTCTTGTAAATCCAATTTCCAGACTCTATATGACTAAAATGAAAAAAGTCTTAGAAGCCCATTAGATTTGTTGTCTTAGCAACGCTACAATGACCACACACTATTATTATTTTTCTAACACATTCAGAAAATATAGGAAATTTAAAATCACACATTATTCAGAAAACAAAGCAGCTTCTAAAGGTTAAAGTGTTTAGTGCGACCTAAAACAGAAACAGATCAATTTACTTACACATCAGTACTATGCCCAAGGAAATAAGTGAATAAATAACCCGATCAGAAATGTTTATGACATATTATGAAAGACAAAGTATGGTTGCTTTTTAGAAATGTTGTTCCAATATCTGAGTTTCAAGGAACATTGCCAGATACAATGATAGTAGGTCCCTACCTCTTGTAGATGTGAGGATTCGTTCTACTTCCACACTTGAACAGCTCAACAAACCTGTGTTTGTTCAAAAACAAAAAAAGGTCAGTTGCACCAGGTTTATTCAAGACATGCTCCAGTTCAACTCAGTGAGTTTTCTTACACACAAGAGAAACTTTCAGTCACATTATTTCTAGTCCAAAAGTCAATGATCACAGAATTTGACAAATACAAAAAAAACAACAAACCTCCTGAACAATGAGGTGAACTGAACATCCACACCTGGAGAACCTGGCACTCGAGACGCTGCAGTGTCACTGAGGTCTTGACGAGCAGACACTGCTCAGGTGTGTGTGTGTGGTCCATAACGACTGCACCAGGTGAAGACAATGAACAGGGACGAGAACAGCGGGGGAAAAACTAATGATTGTTGGTGCATGTTTTGGTCTCTTTTTCTGTTCAGAACCTCGGAGAACCGGATCATCTCCAGACACGAGCACCACCTGATGAGTTCAATCCCCGCGTCCAGTGGAGCGTCAGTGACGCCGTTGTCAGGATGTGTTATTACATAATCAAGGAGCAGCGCCCCCGTTAATTACAACGCATTAATCACAAGCCATTTCCCTGATTTATCCCTGGAAAAGTCGTCTCTGCTGTCTGGTCCTTGATTCCAGGAAGCGGACGTTCGGCTTCACTGCTAAATTTAAGTCGCACACTTAACAGATTTCTTTATTTTCTGTCGGTGAGGCTCTTCTGCCTCGGTGGTCGAACAGTCGATGAGCCTGCGGGCGTAGATGACGTAATCAGTCACTGCTGCAATGTGGAAACTGTGGACGACGGCTCACGCCATCGTTAACGTACGTGTTTGTGTTTGAATGTCTGATTCTTAGAAATGTGTTGAGCATTTTGTTGATGAAGGACAGAATACACCTTTAAGTCTTTCTCCTGTCCACACTAAAACACAACTGCAGTTTTCAAAATAAAAGTCTCAGTGTCCGTTCATCAACATTTGAATACAATCCCTGTGTTTTCTAAATAAAAGCGTTTGTTCTTCGGCATTAAAACTCAACTGCAGTTTTCAAAACAAAAGTCCCTGTGTCTGTTCATCCACATTAAAACTCAACCCTGCAGTTTTCAAAAATAAACGTCCCTGTGTTTGTCCACACTAAAGCACAATCAACATGTTTTTAAAACTTAAGTCTAAATTAAAGGTTTTGGTTTCTGTTTGTTCAAAATAAAAGCCTTGGGTTTTTTTTATTCATGCACTCTAAACCCTGCAATTTCAAATAAAAGTCTCTGTTTCTGTTCATCCACGTTAAAACAAAAACAGTTTTCAAAGTTTTTTTTGGATTATCCACACTAAAACAACACCTAAACCCGGTCATCATCTAAATTAAAGTCTTGGATTGGTTGTGCTTGTCCACACTGAAACACAATCATGCAGTTTCAAAATAAAAGCCACAATTTCTAGTTGTCAACACTAAAACACAACCATGCAGTTTTCAAAATCCTAAAAAAAAAACTGTCAGTTTTTCCACAGTAAAAGTCTCAGTTTTTTGCACATTCACACTAAAACAAGACCCCGCAATTTTCAAAATAAAATGTTCTTGTTTCTGTTTGTGCACAATAAACCACAAGAGATAAAAATATAAATAAAATAAAATAAAATAAAATAAAACATCTCTGGGGTTGTCCACACTGTGGTGATGGGGACAGAATTCACGTATGAGAACGGGATGGACACAGCACTTTCTACGTATAGATTTATATATATATATATACATATATATATATGTGTATATATATATATAGGAGGTTATTTGGCTCAGGAATCTCATTTAGCAGCTGATAAAAACATTAGAGATGAATTCTGGAGTCCCGGAGCGGCTCAGCTTGGCTCAGCTCGGCTCGGCTCCTCTGTGCTCAGTCACTGAACGCTCTCTGTGGAGCCGTTTGCGGCGTCCGCTGGACGAGTGCAGGGGAAAAGTGTGGGCAGACTGAGACACGCGCAGATGAGCCGGATCAAAGCGAACGCCGGCCGCCACATTCGCCTGGAAAAACCATCGCGGGCTCCACGGGCCAGAGAAGAAGAACAGACTGAGGAGTATTAATGATCCACTTTATTGCTTTGTACTGTTCAAATTAAGAGCTCGGGTTACACGCCGGACCACTTCAGTCCTGGTCTCAGATCCTGTTTCAATCTGCAGTGACCCGCAGAGAGAGCAGACCCCGCCCACCGCTGATGGGCGGACCGGCGGACAGGACTGAAGTGGGGTTTTTTTTAACCTTTAACGTGTCAGTGTAAAAACGTAAACATGATGATCTGATTCAAACTCTCACACTTGAAGTAACTTTAATAAGCCACAAACTTTTGAGGCGGTGTTGGCAGCGCCCACTTTTTCACCCTCTCACCTGTCAATCATCTGGACGAGCTGCGATGTTCACCTGAGGCGGAGACGATCAGACGAGACAGTTAATCAGATTAATCACAGTCTTCTGCTTTATGTCCTGCGTCTGTCTTCCTGTAGGACACTCAAAGTTTTGGTACGACTAGCTATTCCTGCAAAGCTAACATTAGCATTGCAGCTATTTATTAGATAGTAAACAAACATCCACATGAATCGCGTTTGTCTACTTAAGTTCTCATGCTAACCCACATCATCCAGTCTGCTTTCACTTATCAGTCTTAGCTAAAATACCTACCCGATTTCCCTCTGCTGCCATTATTTGCGCTAAGTTATCAGTTTTCTTCTGTTTTAGTCTTTGTGCTTAGTCTACTTCCAGTCCATGTGCTAAGCTAACAGTTTCCCTCTGTTTCCGTTCCAAGTGTCAGTCTAGTTTTAGTCCATGTGTTGAGCTAAGCTAACAGTCTACTGCCAGTTTTCAGTCTTTGCTGAGCTAAGCTAACAGTTTCCCTCTGTTTCCAGTCTTTGTGCTGAGCTAAGCTAACAGTTTCCTTCTGTTTTCAGTCTTTGCTGAGCTAAGCTAACAAGTTCCCTCTGTTGTCAGTCTTTGCTGAGCTAAGCTAACAGTTTCCCTCTGTTTCCAGTCTTTGTGTTGAGCTAAGCTAACAGTTTCCTTCTGTTTTCAGTCTTTGCTGAGCTAAGCTAACAAGTTCCCTCTTTTGTCAGTCTTTGCTGAGCTAAGCTGACAGTTTCCCTCTGTTTCCCGTCTTTGTGCTGAGCTAAGCTAACAGTTTATCTCTGTTTCTAGTCGTTGTGCTAAGCTAACCCGTGGCTCTGGACATGCACAGATGAATGTGATCCAGGAAACAAGGCGCTGACACCAAAACATCACGTGTAAATCTTTGTTTTGGACATGTTTGCCGTGAGTGTGGACACTGTCCTCTGTCTTCTCTCTGTTCGGTCATCTGTTTCAGATCATGTAACACGATCGACCTCTTGGACGCGCCCTCCGTTTCCCAGGCGACTGATCGATTGTCTGCTCCTTAATCCGCGAGTTTTGCCGAGCCCGTCTTTTCCGTTTCAGACAGCCGGGAGACAGCCGTCCACTGCTCATGTCTCACGTCCCGCTAACGCCATGAACATGTGGAGGACTTGGACAGGTAACGGCAGCAGCAGCGTCCTCATCGTCAATGGAGCCAGTAATGGAGTGTGAGGTGACACTGATGGACTGTCCCAAGTCTTTAGTCTCAGCCGGTCATCTGAAGATGTCCACACCGCTGCTTTTCACATCATCAGGGACACACACACACACACACACAGAACAGCTAAAGTGAAGCTAACACATCTGCACCGCCCTCTGGTGGCTGTCTGACAGTGACTCACTCTCTTGAGGCTAACGCTAACAGGGTTAGCAAATATATGAACACACAGATATTTTTAGAAGCTGGTTACATTTTGGCAACGCCCCCTCTTGTCGTCAGAGTTAACATGGACTGACCTCAGGTCGTTGAGACGTGACCATTTTCTGTCTTCCTGACCGCTGAGCCTCCGCGCTGACACCATGTGCTCGAGTATTTTTAGACGGGAGACGTTCCTGATGTTCCTGAACGTTCCCGAACGTTCCTCGTCAATCATTGCCGAGTTATATTTAGTTTGACACAGCGTCACCTGAGCACTGACCCGGGACCAGTGCAAATCCTCTGCCTGAGGCCATATGTTCAACACACTGCAACGTGCAATACTGTACGACCACCAGGTGGCGCTTCATATGTGCCAGTGTTCAAACTCCACCAGTTCAAACTAAGGTTGAGGTTTTTCTTCATTTTCTTAAGTATCCTGTTAAGTTTACGTCACTTTAAATGTGTTTACTTCCTGTGAGATGAACCGAAACAGGAAGCAACAGCTTCAAAAAGATGTATTTTTTATCAATAAACGTATTTTATTTGATTATGAGTCTTTGTTTTTATAAAACACTTTATATGTTTTTACTTTTATTTGTCATTTAAATTTTCAAAGAAAATCTGTGTAACATAATATACAGATTTCACTCTGATGGATTTATAATTAGGGTCAGAATTCTGACTTTAATCTCAGATTTATGTCTTATTTATTTGTTAAATTATGTTTCTGAATGTGTCCCTAAACTTCTTCTGTAGATTTTAAAAGGTTTTAGCTACTTTAAACTTTATGTATAAAACATTAAATTAAAAATTAAAGCTATGTTTAGAAAAACATTCACCTTTTAAAGACGTTTTATGAAATCTTAAATGCAAATAACCCCATTAAAACCTTATTTTTTAATTCTTTAATCTAATAAAGAATGAACATATTTTTGGAACATTTACTGAATTAAACTGTAAGATCTACTTAATTAAAATGTGTTTAAGGGCTTTTTTTTTGTTTTTTGTTAAAGGGATTACCTTCAGAGTCACTGCTGCTGTTATTCCCCGCGGACAGGAAGTGGACCCTCCTGATGATTGTGGCTCTTTGTGCGTCGGTTCCACCTGCATGTGTTTCTGATTTGTCCATCCAGACAAAGTGTTTTCATTGGCCGCCGCCGGTGGCTCCGTTTCCTGCTGCAGTCGCTCTCTGTGCCTCGTCCTCTCCACTTTTATTTCCTCTAACACGGCGTTTTCTGCGTCCACGCTAATTGGGAGCCACTTTAACCCCCCCTCCTCATTATGACTGGGGTTAATGGCTTTAGTGGGAGGGCGGTGCGGGTTCTGCCGGGCCTCCGAGCCAATTACAGTAATCAGAGCCAGTGTGGACGCAGAGACGAGCCACATGTGGAGGAGCTTCAGGTGGAAAAACTGCGGCGGGAGGAAGTCGCTGTGGGAAACTGAAATAATATCTGAACTGTCCCTTTAAAGCAGACGCGTCACAACAAATCAACATCACGTGGGGACACAAGGAGGACACATATTTTCACGTCTTTATCTCACTGTTACACAAACTTTTCCAGCAGTTTGTAAACCACTCACTCTCCCACACCAAAGTCCATAGAGAAAATCATCGATTTGACATCACAGCAACACAGGGAGTGGTCGATCCACTGCTGCCTCCATCACCAAGTTCTAATGTGTTATTTTGTGAATTATCTTTGTTCGGATTTACCTCAGTGACACAAACTGACCACACGAGGCAGCAGAGGACCAGCAGCTCCTGTGTCCACACGGGCTTAAATCGCTGATTTTCTCTATGGAGTTTGGTGTGGGTGTCACATGATATCAACAACACAAGAAAAAATCAACTTGAAGCTTAAAAAATCGCAGACAGGAGCTTTAACTGTGACGGTTCATGACGTCCTCGGGGGGATCCCCCTCTCTCTCTCTCTCTCCCCCTCTCTCTCACTCTCTCTCTCTCTCTTATGAATGAACAAGTGTTTCATGTGGAAATTGTTTTTCTAACCACATACATAAGTGTTTCAGTGTTATGGAAAAGTAATTGGTGAAATTACAGGGGGTTGGTTGGGGTTGGGGGGGTCAGATGGGGGTTTCCCCCTCTCTGCTGCTGCTGCTGCTGCTGCTGCCGTGGAAACAACGCGGCTCCGTTTATACGAAGCCAGAGACGATGGAAAAGACATTAAACGTCACATTCACACACATGTATCTATTTATCACATATACAGTATATGTATGTGTGTGTGTGGTGATGGATGTGATGACAGGAGTGATGACTTTTTCCCGTAAAATACTTTATTTTATCATTAAAAAGTGTAAACTGTGACCTTTGACCTTGACAGATATTAACACAAATGATAAGGACGCGTCGGTTGAGTTATTTGTTAAAAACAGACGTTTTGAAATGCTCTTATTTGGTCACTTTATCGGGACTTTGAACGTGACGAGTTTGGCTGTGATTGCAGCCACTTTATTAGGTACACGGGACGAGTCAGGGCGGAACGCCGTGTGCTCTTCTTGCTCCTGATTTTAAGATCATCTTTTATTGGTCGATGTTCTTTGCACGGTATTTACGTGACCTTGCTTTCACCCTGTGAACCTTCTAGAACCCTCGGATCTCCTGGTTCTGGTCTCTGAAGAGTTCCTGAAGACCTGGTGGCAGCACAGGACGTTACATACATCCCTTTTTGGTTTTAATCCAATTTTGTTTTAATTATATTTCTGTTTCATTTAACTGTATATTTAACCCGTTTTTCATTCAACCTTTCTCGTCTTAATCCTTGACTTTATCGTATAAAATGATATTTTATTAAAGTTTGACTTATTTATTAATCAAATGAGAAGGTTGTCTTCGTACCTTGGTTGTAACGTTTGTGTTTTTGGGCTCAGGTGTACCTAATAAAGTGGCTGAGTTCAGTGTTTTCTAAGATTTGAAGACGTCCTCCAACGGCGTCCACTGGAGGGCGCCGTGGAGAAACACACGTGTACAGTATTTACATTACACACAGCTGAATAATTAAGTGTCGTCTCCGCGGGGACGTCCAGCGCGTTTACGTCTGACCTCTGACCTCGCAGCAGCCTAAAAATAAACCCCAGACTGTCTGAACAAACACGTCCACAGGTCGAGGTGAGGGGAGGAGGAGGAGGTCGCCGTGGGAACCCGCGGCTCGCACAGCGCCGAGTGTTTTCCACCAGAAATGAAGATGTCACGTGACCCGGAGGAGGCGCAGCAGGAGGAGGAGGTGAAAACGCCGTCGTCAGTCTTTCAAAATAAAATAAAACGAACGCCTTCGAGACGACGTGGAGGAAAAATAAAGGTCATGAGCAGTTTAACCTGCAGGGGCTTTCCTGCTGCTTTAAAGGGGTAGTTCAGGGTTTTATTAAGTGTGCTTGTATGAGGTCGTGTGGGCGCCCCCTGCTGCTGAGAACCAGTGGTGGACACACACACACACACACACAAAAACTGATTTTAACCACTTAAAAATCATTTTAAAATCTAAAATCTACGTCACTTTAAGTCTATGGTATCTAAAGAATATGTTTTATTTCAGTGTTCAGTGGACCAGCAGCTCCTGTGTCCCGGTGAGCTAAAATCACTGATTTTCTCTATGGACTTTGGTGTGGGAGAGTGAGTGGTTTAAATACTTCAGATTTAAACTTGTGTAGATTTTATTTGGTGAGTCTCAGGCCAGTAGGGGGCGCTCACAGTGCGGTGAGTGCCGACTACGAGCCAGGTACCTCACACAAACACACTTTAAAGTGCGTGAGCTGCATGAAAATGTCAGATTTACAGTGGCTTCAGTGTTTTCACGTCTCTTATTTCCTGATTCAGTGTGTGTGCGTGTGTGTGTGTGTGCGTGTGTGTGTGCGTGTGTGTGCGTCTGCTGCTGCGACGTCGTCATGGAAAACCCTCGCCGACTTCATTTGTTGTGTCTTTAATAAAAGTGGATTCTTTGGACTTTTCCTGGTTTCTGCTCTCACACAAACCACTGAACCTGCCGTGAGCCTGGTCACCTGAGGGGGGCGCTGTCGTCCTCTAAGTGAGTCTACGAATAGCTCCTGTCGCGATGACATCACGTAAACAGACTGATGTGATTGAGTGATGAGGAGATAACGAGACTATTTATACTGTTGACGATGATAATGAGGCGTTCAATGACACACGCCCAGCAGGAAACATGGTGAGAGGCACGTACCACAGGGGTCAAAGGTCACCATTGTTAGGTCACGCCGTGATCACTCATTCTAATTAATTAGTGCGTTGTCGTCTTTCCAGGAGGGAAAGTTTGCGTGAGGTTTCACAGGAAGTGATGTCGCGATAAGAGACGGCGTCCTTTAGTGAAGCGCGCTGAGAGACGTCCCCTCCCCAAACAAGCCAGGCTCAGATTAGTTCCTCTCTAAATTTAAATGATGCTGCTGATGAGTTTATTTTTGTCTACACACACACACATGCACACACACACAACATTAAATGTAGTATCTCAGGATCACCTGCAGTGAACTCTTTGTAATTCACGACAAACGTTCACTTGGACTCACAGTTGAACCCATTAGAGTTACACAGTTCAAGGTTAAAGTTCAAGGTCACTATGACCTCTCAAACATGTTTGAATCTTTGGACCATCATATCTACGTCTCATGGTGCAAACGTTCACTTGGACTCTCTTAGAAATATGAAGGTGACGTTCAATGGTCAAGGTCAACTTTGACCTTACAAAAAATCCTGTTTGACCTTGAGAAGGAACTCATGACTGATGGACTCAGAGTCACGTTGTTTGGATTACGTTATTTCAGCATCACAAGCAAATTGGCCGAACAAACGTTCACTTGGACTCACGGATTAAACTGAATAGATTTTGTTGGCTGAAGCTTAAAGGATTAACGTTAAAGTAAGCCTCAAAAAACACTACCGTATATACATTTAGTACAGCTGTAGTAAATGCTAATTAAAACTGGTTCATACGTTCACTTGGACTCAATCTTGATCTTGTGAAGCAGCTGGAATTCCAAAGTTCAAGGTCACTATGAACATTTTTGAATCTCTGGATTCCGTGATATCTCAGGGTCACGCACAAAAAGACCTTTAAAGTTTGTCACAAACGTTCACTTGGACTCACAGATCAAACTGATAGATTTACATCACTCAAGCTCAAAGGTTAAAGTGAAAGCTATGTACATTTATTACAACAGTCGTAAAGGTCATTAAAACCGGTATAAACGTTCACTTGGATGAAAATACAGAAGTGAATAACTTCAGGTTCAGGTGAATTAAGACACAAAAGACAAAAAATGAACGGGTGAAACTGACACGTGAGACTAATGAGAGTCAAATGAGTAAATGGCAAAAAAACATTTCTGTACAAACACAGTTTATTGGCCAGTGATGTTTGTATCGATCTTGGACGGATGAACAGATGAACGGATGAATTTGCAGGATCCACACATTTTTAGAACCAGTTTGATCACAGACTTTGTCTCCGAGGAGCTGTAGACACTCAGAGTTCACTCGTCCTCCAGGCTCCAGGACGCCGCTGCTGTGTGTGTTTGTGTCTGTGTGTGTCTGTGTGTGTCTGTGTGTGTGTCTGTGTGTGTGCGTGTGTAGCTCGGGTTTCTCTCTCTGGGTGTGGAGCCGTGTGTGTTGAAAGCTTCTCTTCCTTGTTTTGATTGGGCGCAGGGAGCGGCTCAGACTCTCAGACTCGGACTCTTCTGGAACGTGTCCTCCTGGGACGCGGAGGACGGAGATGAGTGAGGAGTCTGTGATGATGATGATGATGATGATGATGATGGGGATTAAGACAGATAAGGACGCAGCCAGGCGTCCTTTGATGTTTGTCCTCCGGGGGGCGGCAGAGGTCACACTGAGGACAGTGTTAATCCTTTTTGTCCCAGTGTTTAAACTTTTATTTTAGGAAGATTTTGTCATTCTTATGTTGCAATAATCAATCGAATAATAATCAATTACTAAACGTCAATAACATTTGAATCAGTGTCATTTCAGCCTCGTAAAAGTCTAAAAAGACACTTTGTTCTGTAAGAAACAGAAAGGAAATCTCACTCTACGCTGACGATACTCTATGGATCCTGGATCACAGCCGTCTGAAGATGTTTTATAACAATAAAAAACGTTGTTTTTATACCATAAACAACCTCATTTATCTCTCTTTGGTTCATGACACAAGAATGTCAGATTTCCTCCAGATTAAACCCAACACAGATCTTCAACTTTATAATCCCGAGGACTCTGTAGCTGTGTAACCATATGAATAAATACAAACTGAAACGCAGAAAATTCTGAAAAAGGGCTTAAATGTGATTAACAACGACATCAAATGTTTTTATCCGTTTGTCTCTGTGGTGACACAGACTTTGAATTTCATGCCACTTGCTGCTCACTTAGGTGAATAAACTATTTACGCAGTGAAAACTCACATAAAAACACGTTTATTTGACATAATTTTGGGAAACTTGGAGAAAATTAGCAATTTATTTGAATGAAAATAAAGGTTTCTGTCTTTTACATAAATGTTACAAAGTTACCCTGTGTTGTTTTTTTTACGTTTAAACTTAACAAATATAATGATAACTTAATATAGAAAATGTGTCAAAAATGGAGGGAAACCAGGAGTCCCCGCCCACATCACACACACACACATAGGTTTGAACAGCTATTCTTCTGAGGACTCTGTATTGACTTCCATTCATTTAAACAGACTAAACTAAGTCTCATCCATAACAAGTTAATGTCTAACCTTAACCACAATTCAAAATCTTAGCCAGTTTCTCAGAGGTGAGGTTCTCCCTCATCAGAACCAGGTTTTGGTGTCCATGAGGACTACTGGTCCTGAATATGAATAATATAAGTCATAAAATCCTATTCTTGGCGTAAGAACATGGACCTCAGAGTTTGACCTCAGGACAAACCTGAGTTCTGGAAAGTGTCTGTGGTATCTGCTCTTCGTCTCCCTCTGGTGGTGAGAGGATGATGAAGAGTAGGGTGGACAGACCGGAGCGTCTCGCTGCTCCTCGCGTCCACACAAACACTGAGTCCGATGAGCGGAGACGGGAACCAGAGGCGTCTGCAGGTCCTTCAGCCTCCAGGAGAAGGTGTTGAGATGTTCGTCTGAGGCGTGGACGTCGTCTTCGGGGCCAAGAATATAATGTCTGGAGACGGGGGTTCTCACAGGTGGAGCCTTAACGGGCCAGTCCAACTTAAAGCATTCATCATGTAAAATTCAAGAGTAAGGAACATGTGGAGAACAACAGTTTGTCAAAATGCTTCTGCTTTGGAGGCGAGAAACGGGTCAAGGTCAAAGGAGGTCAGAGAAAATGATTTTGAGAGTAGAAGAGAAAATACATTTGAATTTTTGATCACATGTGTGACATTAATGCTGTGTTCCATTTACATCGGAACTCAGAAGTCGGAACCGGGATCCCATGTCCGGGTTGGTGCGGTTTCTCCGAGTTTCCGAGTTGGAAATCCGAGTTCTTGGGGTTAGTGACATCTCGTGGTGAGACTGCCGATGGTAACAAATGTAGAACTCACTCCTCCCCTTTTGCAGGTGTGTCAGTAAACTACGGTGGCCTTCACAGACCAGTGAAACTTAAATGTTCATGTAGAAATGTGTCTGTTTCTCGCTGCGGATCAATCTGCGAAGTTATTTCTGTTGTCATAGAAATTGATTTTAATCATCTTAGCATCTTAGTGATTTTGTAAAAACCATAATACATATGTAATAATACTAACATGGTGCAGAAAAAGTAAAAAAATCTTGCGATCCATTCAACATTTCAGCCACATTTCTTCATTAAAGTGTAATAACATAAATGCAAGTTTTTCACTATTTTAATCGCCATGGTTACTTCATTTGCTAAGGAGTTAATGCATGTGATATCTGATTAAAGTGCACATTTTGGTGCATAATTTGCAGGGTTTTTTCAAAAATGTGTGACGAGTTACAGGAGAAGGAATGAAGAGGATCAAAATGACAAAGATTTTCCTGTTTATTTTCCAGTTGTCGTCAAGTTCGATGACGAAAAACAGATGTTTTGTCCGTTTGTGTTGTTTGTCTCTGCGTTGCTGTGTCTTCCTCTCGTCCTCCTCTGTCTTTCGTCTCCTGTAAAGTCTTGTTTCGTCCAAAAACATGTGCTAATTGAATGATTCGTCCCAATTATCTCCACAAATGTGCGTTAATGGATTGACGTTTGAGTCTCGAGGGGCCAACTTCCTGTCGCGTAACGCGGCGTTGATTAGCGACACAGAGCGGGACGTGTCCAGGTGAGGTTCTGTCCAACAACAACAACAACAACAACAAGGACGACGACGTGTCTGAAGAGTCCGGCAGACGTGAAGTTTTCCAGGCCACCAACGAAGAAGAAGAAGAAGAAAAACCAGCAGCGGATTCATTAATGAAGAGCAGTTTATTCAAGAAAAGTGGAGAAAACGATGATCAAACATCACGACATCTGGACACGTTCACTTTAACCGCGATGACGTTTATAGTTTAATACGTTTACTTAAGTCAGGGGGAGAGGATGCTTTGGAGCAGATTTAGCTACGAGCTCGTTTCCATCCAAGTAAACAAAGCTTTCTCTTCTCAGGACGCTGCGTTGACTTCCATTTTATTCGATGATTGTTATTGAAAATGATGTTAAAATTTGAAAGGAACTGTCTAAAGACAGGACGTGGGGCTAGAGATTCTCATCGGGATGACCAGGAAGGACAGGATTAGGATTAAACGAGCATATTGGACGGACAGGATGGGTTGGACATTCCCTAGCCCCTTACCCTTACCTTAACCATCACAACTAAGTGTCTACCCCTAATCCTAAAACTAAGTCTTAACCCTAACAAAGACCTTTAAAATTTGACAGGAAGGTCTAAAGACAGGAGATGGAGCTGGAGATTCTTGTTGGGAGTGACCAGGACAGACAGGATTAGGATTAAATGAGCATATTGGAGGGACAGCGCAGGTGGGACAGTTTGGAGATGAAGTCAGAGAGTCACGGTTCACATGGTTTTATTTTGGAGAAAGGATGTTGAAGACAAACAAAGAGGAACCGAGGAAGACGACAGGGAAGCCGTGGTGTTTTTGTAGTAAATTTACTTCAAAAATCCAGTTATTAGTTTGTGTTTTTACGTCAACATTTAAACAATTTCTGCCAATAAACCTCCTTAATGTTGCGCACTGCACCTTTAATCTGCAGTCACATCCTGACTCTCCTGGTTTTCCTGGCGCCGTGAACAGAGTTGTTGGTTTTTTTTTTCTCTGTCTCGTGTCAAATGTCGTCGCTGTCTCTGTCCCGAGGACAGTCCTAACAGCTGCGACAGACGGAAAGTTCAAAGTCCTCCTCCACGTCGCCGAACGTCACGGTGGCGTGGACGTGAGCCGACAGCGTGTTTCATCGTGGATGAAAGCCGTCTGGACCTGGATCAGGGCGGGGGAGGAGGAGTCGTCAGTTCATCCTGACGCTAACAGGCAGCGCGGTGTCTGACAGCAGACGCCCGGGAGTCAGCGGACCTGGAGACTCTCCGCTCTGAGACGTTGCGTTTAATCAAAGTCAACGTGATTCGCGATGAGACACTGAAGTGTTCGTCAAGGCCCAGTTCACTTCTCCTCGATGATTCACTGACTTTCACTGGGATTGGTTCTGTCAACCTGAAGTCACGGAACAGCGTGTTACTCTGGAAAAGAACAACTTTGCTAGCTGACTTCACACAACTCCCATTATGCAACACTCGGAACCGAAATGACGCCATTTTGGCAGGAAGCCTGCAGAGGTGGATTATTGACGTACAAGAGCTAGCGTAGAAGACCGGTATCCACAAACAACGAATTCCACATTTCTAGTCTTGAAGACAACTTAACGCTGCTCAAGGACACATCGATATGTAGACTAGCAGAACCAGCAGAATCAAACCCTCAACCTAGTGATCCCTTTATATCAGGTCCAGACTCCAATGCAAACTAACCTTAAAGCAGAACTATGCAGGATTTTACCCCAATTTAACAGCTTCAGAGTCATTACGATGGTTGGGGGGCCGTCTCCACGGCCCCCTACTGTCTCTTTGTGGAAAACCGCAAGATCAGGTTCACCGACCCGGAGTCCCACCCTAAGAACCAGGAGGTCTTGCGAAGTCTTGGGTACCATCTATAAGATCAAGGCAGCAATGGCATTATTTTAGACGTTTATCGTGGCAGAGCCGGTGAAAAAGAAGCGGAGAAAAAATGTTGTCGGGGGAAGTGAAGACGAGTAAACATCCAACCAGCGTCTTTTGGAATGGCGAGAAGCGGCTGCCGACTGGCATGGACATGGCGCCGCGGCTCGCGTCCGCCGGCTCCGTTGAAAACAAACGCACATGGCCGGGAGATGGGAGTGTCAGTGGTGAGTTTTTTATGGCGACATCACCAAAATATGAACTCCGAAACTGTAGGGGGCGCTCCACAGAGGAAAAGGCCAAACAAGCAACCAGATTTGCAGTGTTCCGCTTTAATATCTCTTTTATTTTTTACGTGCTTTATTAGCATTCTCCAGAGTAAGGATGAAGGCTGCTGTTATGCTACAGGTCTGGAATAATGTCTCCTCCAGCTGTTTCCATGCTTGTGCAAAGCACTAGGGGGCAGTATAAGGGTCCGAAATATTCAGTTTGTCGAGTTTTGCGATATGTTGCTCAGTCTACGTGGATTTAAATGAGTGTCTGAAAACTCATTCCCTTGTTTACCTCAGATGGTTTCAGCAGAGGCTCAGACCTCAGATCTGCCTCCACCACTTGTCCCTGTGTTCAGGACAGGTCATCGTCTCCACTCGCCGTCCTCCACCTGCAGCTGCTCCCACGCCGACGCTCCTTTAAAGCCCTGTGAGTTTCGTGGCTTGAGGCTTCGCCACTCGTTGACCGTGGAGATTCTTGGAAGAGCGAGGAGCCACAGAAGCTCCCGGCCTCGTCCGACCACAGAGCAGTAAACCTGGCAGAGATCGAGACCAGACTGTGGTCAGCGTCAAGCCTCAGAGCTGCAGTCAGGGCTAAAGAGGAGCGACACACTGACAGGAGGTCTCACTCTGATCCCAAAACAACTCACCAGCTGTTCACTGATTCCAGAATATGACGCTTAAAGTTTACAGTTTGACTCTTGGAATAAACCTGGGTCATTTAAACGTGGATCTACATGTGGAATTTTGTGGAATTGTGTCCACACACAGATGTCAACTGCTGTAAAACACCAAAGAAGAAAACTGTCAGGTGTCCACAGACAGATCATACAGATGTCCAACAGTCCTCACAAAGACATGGAGAGCGATGATGTCTTTATTTGCTCACACCGGGACGTTATTATTTCTGTCTCGCTTGTCTTTTTCACCCACGTCAGGGCGGTGTTGGTGCGGTTTCACCGTGTTACGGTCGTTAGCAGACCTGCACCTCATTAAAAGCTTTTCATCCCCACTACTTTCAAACAGGAAGCTCAGCCTGGTCCATTTAACGGGCGTCTCACAGTGAGCGAGCTCCGCTGGGAGGCTCTAACCTGAGAACACTTCAGCATGTCCTTTAATTCCCACAGTAAATGCGCGGCGTTCACACTGAGCGTCTTTGTGTGCGACTGATTTCTGACTCTGTAACCAGTTTCCTGTCAGGAGTGCTCTTTAAAGAGCGGCTCGCGAATAAACGGGGGGGGGGGGGGTAAGAAGTGGCCGTATATTAGAATTTAATTAACCATCAGAATCATCATTTCTCTGCTTGTTTGCTTTGGACGTGGACTCTCGTGTCTGTAATGATTTTACACACGTTTATGACTTTGTGACTCAATGTTTTCCATCGCTGAGTGAGGTCTGACTCGCTCCCGCCGCCACCCACCACTGCGTCTCCTGCTCGCAGGCTCCGCCCACTCAACTCTGCCCGCACCTCCACCTCTGCCGCTGCGGCCGGGTCCCAGCACGTCGCTGCGTAACGAGCCCACATCGCGTCCTAATGAGCTTCCACTGAAAAGCGGCAGCAAAAACACACAGCGTCTAATAAATGATTGGTTTAATAAAACTTTGATGCACGCGGCGCAGTTAGTCAGCCGCTAACAGCGAGTTAGCGGCCGTTATGTTGCATTCCATAATCATTCATGCAGCTTCTGGCGTGTTCAATTTGTGGTTGGAAGTTGGGTTTCCTAGTCGGAAAGACATACCACATTCCATTTACATCGGAACTCGGAGCTGAGAGCTCCTAAAGTTAAAAAAAAGCACAAAAAACAAAAAACCGTGCTCACAGTGTTTTGGGGGTGGAGCTTTGGCGGCGAAAGAGCTGACAAGAGTGGGCGGGGTTCGTGGGCTATAGCCTGCTAATGCTCGTTTTTCACACACTTATTCTGCGTTCCAGTTGTAGTTGGAAGTCACATTTCCAACTCATGGATGCAAACATAGGCCTCGTGTGGTCACGTTGTGTCACTGACATAAACCTGAATGAAGGATTTGAAACCCCGGAATTTATAAAATAACACATGTGATGTGTGGATCAACAACTCCTGTATGCTGTGATGTTAAAATCACTGATTTTCTCTATGGACTTTGGTGTGGGAGAGTGAGTGCTTTACAAAGTGACTTTAATTACAGGTAAGGTGCCACCAGGTGTCGCCCTCTCTGTGGTGTGTTCACGGACAGTGCTGTACCTCTGACTGAGGGTGCTCAACGCCTGATTCAGTCATGCCTTAGTCAACACTGCCACCGTGTGGACACATGGTGCAGCAGCAACTTCTAAAAAAAACTGTTTTATTTGATGTGGCAAGTTTTTTGTTATTTTGAATTAAACTTAAATTTAGAATGTACTATAAATATTTATGCCACATTATATCCAAGATGAAGGTATTTGGACTTATTTATGTATTTTTTAAGTTTTTATTTTCTATTGTATTGTCTTTTGTATAATTGTGAGCCTCGCTTCATTTTACCGTTATGAACCAAAAAACACTAAATCATACGAGTCGTTTTTATCAACAAAAATTTGATTGATTTAGCAAGAATTGACTTTAAAAACACATTTTAGCCTTTAGAGCTCCTCATGTCTACACAACATATGCATTTGATTTAATTTATCATGGTACAATAGTGACACTTGTTTCACCTAATTCACACATTAGATTTGAGATTAATCTGATATACACATGTAAATACTAAATATTATCAATCCTCAAATAAACATATGCATCCTTTAAGCTATACGTTCACACGTTTATTTCACAGACTATCAACAGGAAACTGAAGTTTGTAAACCACTCCCTCTCCCACACCAAACCCCATAGAGAAAACCAGTGATTGTCGATCCACTGCTGCTTACATTACTTAAGTTCAAATGTGTCATTTAGTGACTTTGGTGTTTGAAATTCTTTGTCCAGATTTACATCAGTGGCTCAAAGTGACCACACGAGGCAGCAGAAGACCAGCAGCTCCTGTGTCCCCACGAGCTAAAATCACTGATTTTCTCTATGGACTTTGGTGTGGGAGAGCAAGTGGTTTAAAAAAACGTTACTTGCCTGTTGAAGTCATTCTTTCGGATTTGTTTTTCTTGCCAACGTTTGTCAGTGAAAATAAGTCAGGGCGACATTTTCTCATCTTGAAAAGAATCTTTATTGTTTCTCGCACAGACTGTAAAACCAGCTTTAGAAGAAAGTGTTGGGTCTCTTCGTGGTGAAACGTGGTTTGTGCTGGCGACGCAGGACCCGGTGAGGCAGGGGGAACTTGATCTTGGAATCCTGGAGGGAGGAAACAGGAAGTGATGTCAGAGGACCCTCCAATATAAATCATTCTTTTTTTTTTTTTAAATAAACATTTAAAAATCATGTTGCCAGTTCTTAACCGCCAGGTTTAAAGATGGAGGCTGAAAAACTGGAAGAGGAATCTGGCTTTGTTTTTGGCGAGTTATGAAACCGGAGCTGACAAAAGCGTGACAGTCCAGAGAGAGACTCGCCGCATCGTCGTGGTAACGTGCAAACAAAAAGACGAGACTCACGTGGAACTGCTTGATGGCCGGTCTGCGACACTTGTTAGCAGCGATGACTTGAACCTTCATGATCTGGATGGAGTGGGCGCGAGCACGATGGCGAGCTCCCATATCACGATCTGAAATCAAAGGAAAACACAAGTTTTTACTGGTTCAAACATCAGGAGTTAAAAAAACCCCACAAAAAAACAGATCGATTTAAAGCTTTTTCGTGGTTAAAACAAGATTTGATTGTTTCGGCTTTAACGTTTTGACATTTTATGGACCAAACGATAACTTCCTTAATTGTAAAAATCGACAGATTAATCGATTATGAAGATAATTAGTTGCAGCTCTAGTTTTATAAAAAAAATCCACTAACTGCAGAAAAAAGCTTCTGTATGTTTAACTGACGTTTATAGAGCTGCAACAATCGTGAACTTTATACCGTATATAAATCAGTGGCCTGTACTGGTCTAGTATCTGGGCCCGAGCCTGGACTTTAAAAAAACTTCAATAACATGTAGGCTGTGATTTTACGTTATATTCTTTATGTTTTATATGTTTAAACACAAGCATCTTTCAAATTTCAAACCCACTGCACCTCATGTAAATACCTGGTGTTTGCGATTCTGTATAAATGTTTTACATCTTAGGTTTCTAATTTCAAAAACCAAAACAGGTCAAACTCCTTGTATGTGCAAATGTACAAACGATTCCGATTATACTCCCAAAGCCGCAGCGGGAGGATAAAAGCTATGTTAGGAAACATCTGTTGGTCCTTGAATTCACTTTCAAAGACACTGCAGCGTCAGAGAAAGGCGACAAGGATCAGGTCAATGTCTGCAAACCAGACAAAATCACACCACTGAGAGAAGACGTGATCTTTGGGTTTGGCTGCAAATACAGACAACCTGTCTGAAAGTGTATTTAATGGTTTTAAATGAGCTGAATTTTAGCTGTAGTTTCTCACAGGTTAACAGTCTGTGTAGAAATATAAAAGGTGAAATTACTTTTTACTGATACAAACAGCTGTTAATAATAAAACCATGCATCTTTAGATGAGGAAGAGAGTTAGATGCTGTCCCTTCACTTAAATGTCAATACTTTCTGGATTCTTTGCACCAACTTTGACAAAAGAACTCCATAAAACTGAATCATTTTGGTTTGTGGACAAAACCAATTAACATTTTCTGGCATTTCATGGACGAAACCATTCGCTTACGCGAGAAATAAATAACTACCAGGTGAACCAAATAGGAAAATAGCTGTAGCCCTGTTAGGGAACTTCAAAATAAAAGCCATAAAAAGGCCAAGACAGACGATCAATGGGGCTTAAAGTCAGAATGAAATGACAGCTTTGATATAAAATCTCTCTTTATGGATAAAAAAACCATAAACATGTAGCTGCTGGTCGGTCACAGGAACAAAAATACCATATGAAAATAGAAATCACTTTATTTTGATTAATGAAACAGTTTAACTTCACAAAAGGGTTTCGGAGTCAAATAAAACCTCAAAACGCCACCCTAACCTTTGTGTAGACAATACATGACTTTGGCCGAAAATCCTGTCATAATCCCCTCTATCCTTTTGTGTTTAAGTATGTTTGGTCTATTTGTTTTAAGATAATGTGTTTTCTTTAATTGGTTGTTCCGTATCAGTTTCTGTGATTGTTTACATTGTAATACTGGTTATAATAAAGCATCATTTTTAAACCGTTTGTACACAGCGTTTACAGTGGGCTTACGGGAAACTTTTATATAAAGAAAAAGCTTACGTAGGGTAAGTTGTGTTTCAGTGTGGCTAAGGGCTACACAGGTTTGTGTGTGTTTGTGTGTAGACACTCACAGCACTGAGTGACCGCTCCAGACGTGGTCAGGTCTCTGTACTCCCTGTACATATTGTGGGTTCCACTGCGGGAGTCGTAACGCAGCCAGATACCGAAGTTCTTCACCTTCAGTGGAGTTTTCTCGTGGACCTGGAGCGACACGAGGACAAGAGACATTTAACCAAACAAGTTTCATCACGTTTGTCTTCCTTTCAACAGAGGCCACGACACGTACCAGGCCACAGTAGACCGTCTCTCCGGATGCCTTCTTCATCTTCCTCAGCTGAGAGACAAAGTACCAGAATCTGGACTTGGCCACGATGTGGTTCGGGGCGAAGATCCTCATGCGGTACAGAGGGGGGGTGGGGTTCTTCGCAGAGGGCAGCAGACGCCCAATGACTTTATACTCCCGAAGCTGCGGCGGGACAATAAATGAAGTCAAGTTAGGAAACGTTAATCACATTCAACACGACGATGTGTTCACTGTCGCGTCTGTTGGTCCTTGAATTCACTTTCAAAGACACTGCAGCGTCAGAGAAAGGCGACAAGGATCAGGTCAATGTCTGCAAACCAGACAAAATCACACCACTGAGAGAAGACGTGATCTTTGGGTTTGGCTGCAAATACACACACCTGATGAAAAAATTATTTACACAAGTGTAGTCATTTCTATTCCAGTCTATTTCATTATTATAAACGGCAAGTAAATTATGTTTTAAACAGAACTTTCATTTTGAAATGTTTTAGAACTTATTTAAAGAGCTGCACTTTATCTGCTTCCTAATTTTATTTTTAGCTTAATTTAGAGTGTTAAATCCGATTATATAAAGTATTGTTCATTACCAGGGTTTAATCTAGGACTGAACCATATAATAAACTACTCGAACTACAGTTAATTGCGTTTTTTCCACTAGAAATGATTGCATCCCAAGTCTTTTTTTTCAGAAGCATTAAATGTTATCAATAAAGGTGACAGTGCATTTTCAATTATTCAAAATAGATGGAGGGTTCCAGCTTCAGTGTTAAATTATATTGATTGACCAAATGAATTGTTAACAAATCAGTCCACGTATTTAACTTATTCTCTATTAGGCCGTTAAACCTATTGATATACATATTTTTGGTACCCCCTTTAATAAAAGAGACGTTTAGTTTATTATATTAACTCTAAACTTGAGACTGGATATATATGAACCACATTGATGAGTAAAATTTGTGTTAATTTGTGTAATTTTCGTGATAAAACCTACACGTTGGCTGCTAATGCTAGCCACACAAACACAAACGTCCATCCATGCTACGTGTTTAGCACGAATACCGACTCTAGTCTCTAGATTTAAAGTGAAAATGTACATTTAAATACAGTTCAATGTATTTTACTACGTAAAACCTCATTAATAGACACTGACAACGGCACTTTAACGCCACCCAGTCTCGAGCCGCGGCGTCCACATGGTACTGCGGCCGCCATGTTGTAGCCGCGCAAGCACCGGAGAGAAAACGCTTTAAAATGTCGCTTCGGTGCGACAAATTTTTACATACAAAGGCATATATGTGGAGATTATAACCTTATTTCACTACATCGGCTCACTCCGGTCGAGTAAAGCAGCCGGGTACCGTTAAATAAAAGTTTTTACGTACTGTGCCGGACGCCTTCATGGTGTCTCTCGCTCACCGCCACAGTAAAAGAGGAAGATGTAGAGCGGAATCTGCGCATGTCAAGAGCGCGGAGGGCGGGACCAACGTCAACGGATGAAGGAAGTCCCGCCCTCAGCCTGCCTGTGATTGGCTGGAGTTCAGTGCCTTGCCTCGTGAGAAGTCTACAAAATAAAAAATAAAAATGATATACATATACCCAAAAGAAAAATGATACGTAAACACCTACAAAAGGAAAATTGCGTGTTAATCACGTGTGTACTTTTTTAACGTTACCGTTGGTAAAGTAATCACTTCCGGTGTCGGTGGCCCGGATGTGGCCGCGCGGACACGCCGCGCAGCCGCTTGTGTCGCGTGAGTGAAACCGACGTGCAACTGATTTTCTGGAGGCTTCGCTGTAATGAGTTAACGGCAGCGAGAGAAACGAGGAGAAAAACACAAACGCCGGGTGAAATAAGTTTTCACTAAAGTGAGTTTTTTTCAAAAACTTGATTTTCACAGGTTTAGTGTTAATTATCCTCTGTTTGTATGTTAAAAGAAAAACGTTGGTAGTGTTGATTTTCTGAGCAGAGGTGAGGCGCACATCGTCACCGAGCCGCGAGAAAGACGCAGAAAAACACGCTAATACATAATAAAGCCGGTCCGGCTTTTGTCTTACTGTCTGCGGGGCTGTCACTCACCCGCTCCCGGGGATGACTCCACTTTTATCGAGTGTTTAAGGAAGGCAGGAAGGCAGGCGAGCCCCTCGAGCTAACTAGCCCGGCTAACACAAGGCTAGCCACAGTTTGTATTGGGGAGTTGTTAGCATGGCTAGCATGTAGCAGTGCGGTGTCAACTTTTACAGGAGTGGCCCCGGGAACCGGTACTGTTCACCACGGACGTGTTTGGAGTCGCTTTCTCTCGCGTGTGTCCGCCCGGTGGAGCGGTGCGCGATGTCCGGCCAGGGTGTTAGCTTCAGGTGTTGACAGCGTGTTGCATCATGTTGGTGACAAAACTGTGATCCTGCGTTTACGCTGACTGAGGAGTTTTCAGCTGCTAACACAAGGTCTGGATATCTGTCAGTCAATCTGTCATCGACAAATCGATCAATTAACAAATAAGGCGATCAACAGTCTCTTCATCTGCTGCTGCTTTGGTCATCAATCGATAGTTTTCCTTTTTCATGTTTCATTTTTCACGTTTATTGTGGCAATGAATGAGAAATTTACTTAAAAATTAGTAGTTTGATTAATAATGAATTAATTAGACATTATAGAGAGGTTTACAGAGGAATTTAGAGACAAGTAATGATGATTAGAGGCGCCCTGAAATGTTAAGAGACATTTTGAGATGTTCAGAAGCATGTAGTTATAATAACGACAGAGAGATTAAGGGGAGACTCAGAGACTTTAAGATGGCTTTGCAGATGTTCAGAGGAATTTAGAGACACTTCTGAGACTGAGAAACATTCAGACTCCTGTAATTACAATTAGAAACATTCGAAAACAATCATGTATAGCTGTTTTGGTGGAATCTAGAGATGCAGATTGCAGATGTCCTGAAATGTTTAGAGATATTTTGTGAGTCAGTGGAACATTTCACAGAAGTGAAGTCATAGTTACAAACATTTGGAGATTTGAAGAGACCTTTCGATAGACTTGAAGATGTTCAGAGGAATTTAGAGAGCCATGAAGTGAAGATTAGAAACATTCAGAGATGTTGAGGGAAATGTAGAGACACACAGAGAGATATTAAGAGACAAGAAGTAATGATTACATCCATTTAGAGATATTTATGGCACTCAAGAGATGCATTCAAAGAGATTCAGGGACATTCATTGATGTTAAGGGACATTTCTAAAACGATCAGAGATGTTTAAAGACTTTGTGTCTGTTGGAACTTTGTGATGAGCTTCATTAATGACTCCTCCAGGTTTAAAGTGTTGACAGTGTGTTGCATCATGATGATGGAGCTGTGATCCTGCCCTGAGTATTTTTTTTTACAATTGAATCACCTCGAATCAAAGCTTGTCACTTTTAGGGACATTTGACACCATGTCATAGATGTTTTGAGACATTAAGGGGAGCTGAGTGAAGTTTTGACATTTATGTGACATCTAGAGACATGTATAGATGTGTTGGTAGGTTTCAGAGTAACTACAAGATGTTCAGAGACGTCTTTCTATTGATTCAAGGAACGTCGGTCTGTCCTGTCTACTTTCCTGCAGTAGTAGGGATAGTGTAAGGTTAGTAAGACATCAAAGTATAGTTTTAAATTCTTTGATGTAAAATTTGACAGTTGACGAAAGGAGCGTCTGTTTGTCCAACAGTTTGCTTGACAGGATTCAAACTTGCTAGTGACTTACTAAGGGCATCAGTCTATGCAGTGTGGTCGAAATGCGTCTTCCATATATCGCAAAATGAGCCACTTCCATGGGCCGAAAGATGGCTCAAAACAACGCGCCAAAGCATGGGATGCTTGAGATGTGGGTACTGCGCTAGTTCCAAGGAATGTAGAGATGTTCAGAGACATAAGCGACTTTAAGGGTTGTTGAGACATTTAGAGTTCCTTAGAGAGATGTGTAGAGATGTTAAAAGAGGTCCAGTTTGTTCAGACATTGGGAGATCTTCAGAGATGTTTCCAGACATTTAAAGACTTAGAAATGTTAGGACATTTACAGATTTTTAAAGACAATTGAGTTTCTTCAGAGATGTTCAAAGACTTCTATAAGCTACAGTCTTTTTCATTGTTCTTCTGTAATGATAATGAAAATAAAATATGAATTGTATTGAAAGGTTGGATAGTAGAGTCTGCTCAGAACTGTGGATGTGCAGTTATTTCACACAAAGATTAAAGACCATCGTTCACATAAAAGACCGTGGCTTAGAGTCCTGTCATACCTGCTGTTAAATACCATGACCATGAGTCAACCTGTTAACATGGTTTCTTTTGATCAATCAGATGAGAGGAACCTGCCTGACGGCAGCAGAGACAACTGAACTTGCCCCGGAGAAGAGCTAACCCACGAATGGCCTGCCAGTCTGTCGCTGCAGTCATGGACGAGCAGGCTCTGCTGGGGCTCAACCCGAACGCTGACGCCCGCTACAGGCAGAGGGTAAGACGCACTCATGCACGTCAATATCTGTCGAATCAAAAAGGGGGATTTTGGACGTTTTTGTTTCCCTTACATTAAACAATGTGCGCAGCTTCTAAGCATTCAAGAATTCAGACTTGTGGGACGGGAGAAGTTGTACTGTTGCAGCTGTAAAAAGTCCTGGAAAACGATTTAAATAAATGAGTGAGAGCCCTGTAAAACATTTCCAGTGTTTTTTTTGATTCGTCATGCCTGTGTGTCTCCAGGCGATGGTGTACTTTGAGCAGCTGAAGGAGTCTCACGATGCCTGGGAAGTTTGTGCCGAGGCGCTTGCGAAAGGGATTTACAAGTGAGTTTATTTGAACTGAAATGATAATTCCACGTTTTTGTTGGCATGTGACGATTATGTTTAACCTGCGTTTGTTTTGTCATTTCAGTGACGACCACGTGAAGTTTTTCTGCTTCCAGGTGCTGGAGCATCAGATCAAGTTCAGGTAGTGAAGACGGCGGCATTTTGTGTTTTCTTGTTGTTTTCCGATGGCACGTCTGATCATGTGACTGTGCTTGTGTTGCAGACACGCCGGCCTGAGCGCCGCTCAGCAGCAGCTGATCAGAGAGACACTGATGAAGTGGCTCCAGTGTCAGGTAACACCACCGCCACGTTTCAATGATGTTAAATGTAAAGATACAATAATCTTCAAACAGCTTACATCGTAGAAAGGATGACATTTGATGATGTTTTGTTTTGTTGTTTCTGTGGCAACAGCTGATGAACGCTCAGCCAGAGAAGCCCTTCATTAGGAACAAGGCGGCTCAGGTGTTTGCGCTCACCTTCGTCATGGAGTACCTGACGCTGTGGCCCAAGTTCTTCTTCGATGTCTTGTCTCTAGTCGGACTCAACCCGCACGGCGTGGACATCTACCTCAGGACACTGATGGCCATCGACGCCGAGGTGGTCGACAGAGACATCCTGCACTCACCTGAGGTGAGCGAGATTCCCGCACAAAAGGCACCATCAAAAGGAGACCCTCTGAAAAGATTACAGCATGATACAGTAGAGGGAGCTGTGAGCACAGCTTGGCCTTAGATCCGTTTTGAATGTCTGTGAAGATGTTTAAGATGTTTCGTCCAAGAAGCTTCTTCGATAAGAGAATAAATGTCCTCTGCTTAGCTCAAGCTCATGCAGTTGTCTACAGCTAACTACTCAAGATCCATTTTGAATGCTCTGTTGGCCCATTAGAAACATCAGTGATGTCATGTTATTCACAAAAACTAGACTTTTGGAAAAAGTTTATTTCATCAGTATTGGGGCCATTCTGAAGGGGGAAGAGCACGCTATAAAGTCATTATATGATGAGAAGAAGTCATAATATAATGAGAATAAAGTTGTAATATTACAAAAATAAAGTCAGATGAGGAATGTGGAGCATCTTGTGAAGTTATTCTTATGTTTGAGCTTCACAAATAAGGAAATACTTCACATCAGAATCACGACTTTAAAAAAAGATTTTGTAAGAATCTGAGTCTCTTCTAAAGAAAGAATCACAGATCTGGAGGAAATCCTATTTTTAAAAGTTGAGGAAGAAATTGACAGCGTGACAACAAGTGGTTTCATCGGTCTGTTGCTTAAAGGTGTTTTACAGTTTCTCAAAAACATTTCCAGGGATTTTCATGATAATCTGAAGCTGTGTGGCCTTGCAATTAAATTGAACGTGATTGGCTGTAAATTCGAACAATCCCTAAGGTGATGTGGCGTGTCCGTCCCCAGGAGACTCGGAGAAACACTCTGATCAAAGACAGCATGAGGGAGCAGTGCATCCCCAGCCTGGTGGAGTCCTGGTTCCAGATCCTGCAGACGTACCAGCTGACTCACTTCGAGCTCACCTGCCAGTGTCTGGAGGTGGTCGGAGCCTTCGTGTCCTGGATCGACCTCAACCTCATCGCCAACGACCGGTACGACTGTCCCCCGAACAAACAAGCACGGCGGCCGACTTTCTCTCGTACCCGTCGATAACTTCACGCTTCTTCTTCTCCCTCAGGTTCGTGAACCTGCTGCTGAGTCAGATGTCGGTGGAGGCGCTCAGAGAGGAAGCCTGCGACTGCCTGTTTGAAATCGTCAACAAAGGAATGGACCCGGTGGATAAAACCAAACTGGTGGAGTCACTGAGTCAAGTGCTGCAGTCGGCGGGATTCTTCAACGTGGAGCATGTATGTTAGATGTTTATTCGCGGTGTTCTGCGAGCATCTCTTGATGCAAGATCTTAAACTCCCCGCGTTCTTTCAGGAGGACGACGTGGACTTCCTCGCCAAGTTCTCCCGCCTGGTGAACGGCATGGGTCAGAGTCTGGTGCTGAGCTGGACCAAGCTCGTCAAAACGGGCAACGTCAAGGACGCGGCGGACACGCTACAGGCGCTGGAGGCCAAGGTGCCGCTGCTGCTGAAGCTGCTGGTGCACGAGGACGACGACATCTCGGCCAACATCGTCTCCTTTTGCTACGAATACCTGCACGTCCTCAAACAGGTGACCCATCGCGACAAAAGGAAGAAAAACGATCATCAATAATGTTTGTTTCATAAAAATCTCATCACTTCTGTTTTTGTAGCTTCCTCAGCTGACAGATCTGCAGAAGACAAACATTGAGGTGAGAATTTGAGTTTAAATCATCGACACAAACAGTTTTTTTAATGGTTTAAACATAAATAACATGTCTGCCCTCTCGCTGCAGGCCATCATGCTCGCCGTCATGAAAAAGCTGACGTACGACGACGAGTACAACTTTGAAAACGAGGTGAGTGTTACGACCCGGTATCTGATCGCGAAGCTCAGAAAACGCAGACTCGTTCCCTCACTTCCTGTTGTCGTCGTTGTTAGGGCGAAGACGAGGCGATGTTCGTGGAGTACAGGAAGCAGCTGAAGATGCTCCTGGATCGCTTGGCTCAGGTCTCACCAGAGCTGCTGCTGGAGGCCGTCCGCCGCGTCTTCAACACCACCATGCAGTAAGAGCCCGCTCTGATTTATGACGGACACGCGAACGAGTGTAAAAGCTTTGCCAGAGCAAAACTTTAAATATGAAACTTCTTTCTAACGAACTTAAAAAACACAAACTTGTCAGCTGTAAACAGCAATCAAACCTTGCAAGTAAGAGTCCGTTTGTCCACATTAAAACATAACCTTGGAGTTTTCAAAATAAAAGTCCCAGTTTCTCTACCAAAGTAAGCCTCAGATTCACACTAAAACTCAAAGCTCACAGTGTAGTAATAAAAGTTGGTTTTTGTCTGAAAGTTGCATTTTCAGACTCAAGCTACAGTTTTCTCAATAAGTGTGACCAGCAGGGTTTTCTCGAGGTGATTGTCCGTTTTCTGCGGCAGCTTCATCACGTGACGTGTTCTCTTTTCAGGAACTGGCAGTCGGCGACGTTCATGGAGGTGGAGGTGGCCATCAGGCTGCTGTACATGCTGGGCGAGGCCCTGCCCGCGTCTCACGGCGCTCACTTCACCGGAGACACGGCCAAGACCAGCGCCCTGCAGGACATGATGAGGACGGTCAGTCGCGTGATTCAAGTGTCGCGTGTATCGTTGTTGTTTTTTTGCCTTTTTATTTCCTCATCTCATCGGTCACATGCTTGACTCCTCAGCTGGTCTCCTGCGGTGTCATCAGCTACCAGCACAGCTCTGTTTCGCTGGAGTTCTTTGAAACTGTTGTCCGATACGAGAAGTTCTTCGTCGTGGAGCCTCAGCACATTCCCAACGTTCTGGTGAGAAAATAATAATCTGCTCCATAAAAGAAAAGCAGAGGGTTGTTGTTGTTGTAAATGAAATTGCCTTGGTCACACTGTCGTTGTGTTCATGGTCAGATGGCGTTTCTGGACCAGAGAGGACTGAGACACAACAGCCCGAAGGTCCGCAGCAGAGTGGCTTATCTCTTCTCCAGATTCATCAAAACTCTGCAGTGAGTTCAACATTGACACCAAAATGAAAAATGATTTGTGTAAATGTTTGAAGAATTAGTTTGTGTGATATTTATGGGCATTAAACTCGCAGGGACCCGTTTTCTGTAGCATATGAAAGGGGTGGAGTTTAGTTCTTTCTCAGATATTAGCATACTATAGTAACTATACAAACCACTCACTCTCCCCAGTGGTTCACAAACTTCCATTTCTCGGGAAGAGGTCTTAGGAGACTTACCTCATACAACCACACTTGAAAAACACCTGAACGAACCCTCTGAAATGTTACTATAAAACGGCTAATATTTAAATTGTTGATGTGTTCATTGATATCATGTGTGTTGATGCGGCGCCCTCTGCTGACAGCAAACACATGAACGCCTTCATCGAGGACATCCTGACCCGGATCCAGGACCTGCTGGAACTCGCTCCTCCGGTCAGTCTCATCACGTGGTCCATTATTTTACCCAGAATGCCTCAGGGTTTATCTCACAGACCCTTCAGATCTTCAGGCTTGGTCTAACTCTTCTGTGCAGGAAAACGGCTTCCCCGTGCTGCTGACCAGCGACGACCAGCTCTTCATGTTCGAGACGGCCGGCGTCCTGATCGTGAGCAGCGAGAGTCCGGCCGAGAGGAAGCAGGCGATGATGAGGAGCCTGCTGTCGCCGCTGATGGACGCGTTCCGCCTGCTGCTCGCCAAACTGCTGCAGGAGACGGACGAGGGGCGACAGGTCGCGCTCGCCGACTGTCTGAGTCACGCCGTCGGGTTTGCCAGGTGAGGGCGCTCACACACCGCGACACACGTTTGACTGAAATTCGGTTGCGTCTTGAGTCTAAACTCGCGTCTGTGTTCCGCAGTCGGACAAGCAAAGCGTTCAGCAACAAGCAGACGGTGAAGCAGTGCAGCTGCACCGAGGTCTACAGAGACTGTCTGCAGACCTTCCTGCCTGCACTGAGCTGTCCTGTCCAGCGGGGGGTGCTGCGCAGCTCGGTCCGCTCCTTCCTGCACCGCATGATCATCTGCCTGGAGGAGGAGGTGCTGCCGTTCATCCCCGCCGCCTCGGAACACATGCTGAAGGACTGCGAGGCCAAAGACCTGCAGGAGTTCATCCCCCTCATCAGCCAGATCACAGCCAAGTTCAAGGTACAGCGGGAAGATAACACGTACAGCTGCTCACTAACAAAGCTCCAGGTGGTTAACCGGGCGTTCTCTCTCGTTTCCATGACAGCGGCAGGTGTCGCCCTTCCTGCAGCAGGTCTTCATGCCGCTGGTCCTCGCCATCTTCGAGTCGCTGGCGCGTCCGGCGGAGGAGAACGACCAGACGGCGGCTCTGGAGAAGCAGATGCTGCGGAGAAGCTACTTCAGCTTCGTCCAGACCGTCACGGGCAGCGGCATGAACGAGGTCATGGCCAATCAGGGTGAGTCTGAGGAGGTCACATGGTTTGGAACTCGGTTTTCTGAGAAGTTGAAGAACTTCAGTGCAGGTCTGAAATCAGCTGTAAAGATGGGAGTTTCATCTTTGTTCTAACTTTTAGCCATTCTTAGCTAACCGTTAGCTAACTTTAGCCACTTTCTTTTCCATTACTAGCGTTAGCGCTCCCCTTACTTCTCCATGCGTCCTCTCATGTTTGCTGTGGGGGCGGGGCTAACTTCATGAGAAGAGAGGACCGCCTCCTGAAGTTTCTCCTAGATTTAACCGTCAGCGTCTGAGATTGTGCAAACACAGCGGTTTATTAGTTTATTATTGTTTGAACCGACAACAGAACAGAGATATGATCAAATCATTTAGATTGAACGTGAAAAAATAAACAATAAACATCTAGTTTCCCTGTCATTTAATCCCGTGTTCGACACTTGATTCCAGGAGCTGAAAACATCGAGCGAGTCGTGTTCACCATCATCCAGGGAGCCGTGGACTTCCCCGACCCCATCGCTCAGAAAACCTGCTTCATCATCCTCTCCAAACTGGTGGAGCTGTGGGGTGAGAAACGTGTGGAAAAGAAATCAGCTTTCATCTGAGTGTTTGTGTTTGAATGATTGTCTCCTGATGGTGATGATGATGATGATGATGTCATGGACTCTGCAGGAGGTAAAGACGGTATGGTGGGCTTCCCCGACTTCATCTACAAGAACATCGTCCCTGCGTGTTTCCTGGCTCCTCTGAAGCCGACCTTTGACCTCTCGGACGCTCAGACAGTCCTGGTGAGAGTCCGGTCCTCAACCTAAAACAACAAAAAAGAATTCAGTTTTTCCTCACGAACACTCTTTGTTTTCCAGACTCTGTCAGAGTGCGCCATCACCCTGAAGATGATTCATCTCAAACGGGTACAAACAGATCGAGTTATTTGTTTATTCACATTTTGAAATTCTGCAGTTCTTCTCACTGTGGTTTGTTGTACTGTTTTTCTTCAGGGGCCGGAGTTTATCCAGTTCTTACAGCAGGAGTATCTGCCCTCGCTTCAGGTGTCACCAGAGCTCTCACAGGTGAGCTCATTACCAGGAGTTTAAGAGATCCCCGACATCGAACAACGACACTTTCCTTCAGATACACGCGTCGTTCAGTGCTCGTAGAAGGTTCTTATGTCAGTCAACCTGTAGATGTTCCTTCTTCAGCTGTCGGACTCAACTATTTTCTCATTGGTTCAGTGGACGCGTGGATCACCTCCAGTTGTACCTACCTCTGTAAATGTAAAATGTAATGTGTCGTCAGTGCAGAAGACAATGCAGTGTAAAGTTGTGTTGTCAATGTAGAAGAGGACCAAATGTAAAGTTTTGTGTCGTCCGTGCAGATAAACGTAACGCAAAGTTGTCATCAGCATAGAAAAGTTGTGGTGTTTTACCGATGTTTTCTCTTGAACAGGAACTTTGTCAAGTGCTTCAACAGCCCGATCTCAAAGTGCTGAAGAATTATATTAAGGTACGTATTTATCGACGAACTGAGGACGACATGAGAATCTGTCCGTGATCGCTGTGTTTGACTTTGTCTCCGGTGTCTCTGCAGGCGTTTTTCCAGCGAGCAAAGCTGTAGGACATAAAACTGGAAGTTGCCCCGGGGACTGAAAAAGACTCTTTACAGGAAGTGGCCCGACTCGCCCCTTCACAACAAAACAAAACCATGGAACTTAGCATAGGAGCTGCTTTGCACTTCAGAGGTAAAAGCGTAACAAAGCCCAGTCTGTCTAAGTCGGGGGAGGGGGAAATGGACAGAAGGTCAGCGGGTGGAACAGCGCCCTCCAGCTGCCGAGAGACGAGCTGTCCGCGTGGACTCGAGGTGAGACGGGACTTGAGTGTTCCCCGACACGAGGAGAACTTTGTGGAACCATGTAGAAAAAAAAAAGGCTTAATTTACGCGTAAAGCGCGGCTCTGTCGTAAGAATCTACGATGTGTTTTGTTTGATCATTGTGACGCTCCTCGTAACAAACGATAGCTTTATTTTAGTCGGACCTTTTTCGCAGTAGGAACAAGGAACAAGGAAAAAAAAAAGGGCTGTTGCACCATTTTCGTGTTTGTTTCCACCGCCGCCTTCCTCGATTTACACTTTTATCTCGACCGCTCGTCATGTTTGTTCCGTGTCGGGATGAACGGTAGAGTCACAGCAGCAGCGACGTGATTGTTTTCTGTTTTTGTTCCAGGAATATTCTTTCTTTTTTTCTCTTTCCTGGAAATATTATGAGAAAGTAAAAAATTTCAAACGGACACAACAAGAAAATGGAGGAACAAAAAAGTGTAAATAAGAGATTTAGATGTTGAAAATGTAAATAAAGGTCCTAGTTTAGTTTTTTTTTTTAATTTACTTGAATATAGAAGCTTATTTCTGCCAGAAAAAATATTTAAGTTGATTAAAAAAAAAACTAGTTAATCTGTATTATTTTGATAATCATTAGTTTGTTTTAAACTTTTTGGAAAAACATTTTTTTCTATTTATTTGACTTTTGACTCTTGTTGCATCTTTTTTTGATAACCTTTCACTAACTTAAAAAAAAAAATAGTGAAAATGATTTTGTTTTCTTGCTCGGGCATTTTCATCTTTTTCAGCTTGTAAAAATGAAAAATTAATTTGTGATTTAAAAAAAAGAATGTCATCGCAACTTAAAATTTTTTGTTTTATCATTTTCTTTAACCCCTTAAATATATTTTCTTTGAAGGTAAAATGTTTCTTTCATGTCAAAAACTATTTTAAAGTGAAAGAATCCTCCAAACATTTTTGGCTTAATTATATAGACTTCAAATTTAAAATTCTGAATTATAAATTTCAGCTTTGAAAGTTATTTCAGTTAACGCACCTGAAGTAAAATTGTTACATTTCTTTCAATTTTTTTGGCAGTAATGAACTTCTGTAGAAACGAGTTCATGATGCCGCTACTTCACAGTTGTTGTGAAAACATGAATCTGCCTGTGTACAGTTATTATTTTTTTCCCTGGATACATTTTTGAAGATCAATTATGCAAAAGCTCGACTGCGATCAATACTGTGAAGGAGCGAAAACAAATCCAGTCAGTGGGAGACGACAACATTGCGACAAAACAAAATGTAAAACGTACAGGCTTTCTCTTTGAACTCACACACACACACAGACACTTTGACCTGCTTTAACCGTTCTAAATTAAAAACCTAAATTTTTGTTTTATATATATTTATGTAATTACCCAGAGAAAGTGCCTGAATTAATGAGTTGATGAATTATGAATCAATGTAATCACTCCTTTTAAAAGAAAATGTCAGTGAGTGCTCTATGATTTTCCTTACAATAGCTACGCAAAAAAAAAATTGAATGACGACATTACCTACAATGCAAATAAACGCTAATTATGTAGCTGCAACGCAAGACTGAAGCGACTGCAAATCTCTTAAAAAACACTTAAATCTTTCGACTTGGACTTGGAATATCAGAATTTATGCAAAAAGAAAAATACGCGGAATGAAAAATTTTCTACAACGCAAATATTTTGAAAAAGAAGTTGCCAATTTTGAAAGTATGTTTAAAAAGTTAGTTTTTAAGTTTAGGTGTAAAAACAGCACCACCCTGTGGTTTCACTCTGCAGCTGCACTTCCCTAGCACTTAATTCATCTGCTTTTCATCTCAAAGTCCAATGAACTTTCCGAAGTCAGACGATGAAGCATTTACGTTTGGATTCTTCCTTGTTCCGATGTCGTTGTTAAATTTGAACACTGACTTTTTTTTTTCTTCAACAATTAAAAAAAAGAAAATAAATCAGTGGATGTTTTTGATGAAGATTGAGTGTTTTTTTTACTTTCTTCACTCAGAGAAAAAGTTGCCAAATTTATGAATTTGTTCTTTGATGGTTAAATGTGTGGGTTGTTCTTTTTTTTTATGCTAATTTTCTGTTAGAACCAATAAAGTGTTTACTCAAAAGAGAAAAATCTGAGTTCGAGTGCTTGTGCTTCGTTTTCTTTAAATCTCTGCATCACACTAAACGTAATACACAACCGAAAATCGTTCCCAGCAAAATTAAAGCAAATATTTACCCCAAGTATTTTTATGATCTTTAAATTCTTCCAGTTTGAACCAGTTTTTTTCATTACTAGATTGTGTTAAAAAACTGTTTCACAAAATTGATTAAAATTAAGTTAAACTTTTTTTATTTTCTACATACAGTTTTCCAAAAATGTTTTACTTTTAGCCTAGATTATAAATGTTAAATAGCTCAACGGGAAGTATTTTATTGCTACTGGAAAACAATGAAATTTCCACCATTTTATTCACATACTTAAAATGCTTATTTTCCCTTATTTAGCTTCCAACAATTAAATCCAACTCTTCTACCTTTAAAAAGGTTTCACAATAAAAGCCCCCCTCCACAAGGAGTAAATTCCTGTTCCAGTTTTAACTTGAAGCATTTGAAAGGAAGTGATGTCACTGAGCAGCAGAGCGAGAGAGAGACGCTAAAAGATGCGTGAAGAAAAAGCCGTAGCTCGTCTTGTTGAAGTGTCGTAAAACTGGCATTAACGTTAAATCCATTTCTCGGGGATCTTCTTTATTTAAAGAAAACAACAAAAATTTTCACTCAGTCATCGGTTTTCTGTTTTTCACTATCAAATTAAATTTGTTTTTTCCCCTCCAAAAATAGAAAAAGTGCAAAACCGAGTGACGACTTTTCTTCCATCGTTGCAGATTCTCGTACATTTTGGATAAATTGTCTCTGACGTAGCGTCGAGCAGCTTCAGCCTTTGATCACAGCGATCGGTCGCAGTTTGATCGCCTTCTTACTGATTCCTGCGTCGTGACAAGTGTTGACGACGTCCGTCACGTTTTTGTACGACTCGGGAGCCTGAAAACAAAACAAACATAAGCAACTAAATCTACAAAAAACGTCAAACTATAAATAACACTTCTCACTTCCTCCATGACGAGTTTGGGTGAAGCCACACGGATCGCGATGCCCTTGTCAGCGAGTTTGTCCAGAACGTCCTGGAAGTCCAGGTTCCTGCGGGACTTTGCTCGTGAAAGAGCGCGACCCTGCAACCGAAAACACGCGGGACCATAAAACGTCACATGTGAAGTTGGAGTTTGCGACAAACCAAATGCAGACTTTTGGTTTTATTGTAATATTTGAACTTGGGTTAAATGGTAGCGATCGGATCGGACGCTTACCGCTCCGTGACAGGTGGTACCGAAGGTTTCCGTCATTCCCTGTTCCGTCCCTGTGAGGACGTAGCTGCAGGTTCCCATCGTCCCTCCGATCAACACCGGCTGCCCTGTGAGCTGAAACCAGAACGCAAATTTCTCAGATTGCCGCTACGACGCTACACACATTGCATCTGGGCGGCTCTCCGGAGGACCCAAGGCGCTGCGTACCTGATAGTCGACAGGGATGAGCGGGTGGTGTGGCGGGAAAGCTCGGGTGGAGCCTTTGCGGTGAAGGAGTAGTGTCTTCTGCTTCCCGTCCACAACATGTTCCTCCACTTTGGCGATGTTGTGCGACACGTCGTAGATGACGTGCATGTCCAGGTCGTCCGGCGTGGTGGTGAAAACTTCAGCAAACGCCTAAAAAAAAAAAGACAAGTGACAACGTGATCAGAGAGGAAGACATTTGGCGGATTCTCTGACGTTTCGCGTCGTACCTGTCGGGTGAGGAAGGTCATGGACGAGCGGTTGACCCAGGCGTAGTTTCCCGCCGCCGCCATGCCCTTCAGGTAATCCTGACCTTCCTGCGAGGTGATGCGAGCACATGCCAGCTGTCGGTCGTTCACCGTGATCTTATCTCTTTTCATCGCCTTCTCCATGGCGACCAGAGCATCTGTCGTTGGCCACAAATAACGTTTTACTTCAGTTGGAAAATAACGTCGCGCTGTTCAGTTTACCGATGTCATACCTGTGGCGACCTGGTGTCCGAGGCCTCGGCTGCCACTGTGGATCATCACGCACACCTGGCCTTTGTGGTCGATGCCCATCTTCTTGGCGGCGTAATCGTCGTAGATCTCGTCCACCACCTGGATCTCGGCGTAGTGGTTTCCTGCTCCCAGAGTTCCCAGCTTTGCGATAAACAAACAAACAAACAAACAAACACAGAGGCTTTAATGATGCCAATGACTCCACGTCTCGCAAATTTTTCACTTGACTCAACAAGAACTGGAGAGCTGACCGGCTCTCGGAGGTTTTTGCTCAAGTTCAAATATTTAAACTCGTAATGTCATTGTACGAAAATTTGCTTCGAGTTTCGCATGACGGGACCACGAGAGAACCAGCGTCCTAACAATTTTCCCGCTGCTACATAAGTTCGGCGTTGCTAGGTTACCTGCGGTAAGCCCCTCTTCTTGGCCTTGGACGAGACCTTGTTGGGGTCGGCCTGTAGCATCCTGCCGTACTCTTCGCAGTGCTCCTTGTCCTCGGCCCAGGCATAGCCTTCCCTCAGAGACCAATCCACACCCATCTCCAGCGCCTCCTCCAGGTCCCTGAGGACACACAAGTGAGACAAGTCAAAGGAGCTTCCTCTTGGGGATCTTGATTGAGGCCTTGGAGGATTCCTCCTTACTTTGCTCCCATGGGAATGACTCCCTTGGATCCGACTCCCACTGGGATGTGGTTAAAGAGCGACTGGGCCAACTGCTCCTTCACCGGCTGGACGTCGCTCTCGTCCAGGTTCGTCCTCAGGAGACGGACGCCGCAGTTTATGTCAAAGCCGACGCCACCTGCAGGACAAAAAAATATCAGCACGTGTTGGACGTTTAGTTTAGACCCAGTGACCGTAAACAAAAACGATGACACAACATCTGCTAACAATAAAAACAAAACAACTGGATCAGATTGCCCCCTGGTGGCTGCTCATGGACATCAACCAAACTACGAAGTCAAAGTAGTTTATTGCCATATGGTCGATAAATGTCTCGTGTCTGATCAAATATCCAACATCCAAAACAATTCCAAAACTCAAGAACTTCACAAACCTGGAGACACAACAGCGTCGGGATCGCTCATGTCGAAGGCCGCCATGTTTCCGATCGCGAATCCGTATCCGGAGTGGACGTCTGGGAGCCCGATGGACCTCTAACAAACAATCACATCATTTTAATTTATCTTTCAGCACATTTTCTCGCTCGTTTCTCTGAAGATTGAACCCTCAGTACTCACGTGTATGATCCCGGGAAGCGCCGCCACGTTCCCGATTTGCTTCATGGCCGGGAGGAACCCACCGATACCTGCGGGGAGGAAAGAAGAGGAACGGTTTAAGACTTAAAGGTGAGATGAAGAAGTGCTGGTGGAGGTGATGAGAGCGAGCTGACCTCCTCCTCGACAGGCGTTACGAAGTTCCTCAAACATCAGTTTCTCCAGAGGTTCGTTGACGTAGAAAATGCCTTCGACCTGAAACACAAGACGTTTTATTACACATTAAATCAATTACTAGTCTTTATCGTATTACCTAGCTTCTATTTAAATGTAGTTATTGTTTAGCTATACTGTTGTGTTACTGCATAATGAATTCTAATTTTGCTACATATTATTTTTTAATAGTATTTCTCAATGTTGTTTCTCGTAAATGATCTGAAAATTTAGTCCTTACTAATGAAAATGCTCCTTTCATATTAATTCAAGCTCCTGCCCTTAAAAGCTATAGAATAAATCAGTATTACTGACTCAATAACTGTCAAAAAAGTAATTGATCTGCTATTTGAATCTTCCAAATATTAAATAGCTATCTTTCATCATATCAGATACTCAATTTTAGCTCAGGTCAAGATTGTGTCCTGAACGCAAATGGCAAATTAGCATATTTTAATTTTTAAGATCTTATTTAATAAAACTACGTGATATTACTTAACGCATTTCACGCTATGTCTAAAAATTGGGCTGTTTCCTTTAATTCGGCTCACACCTTATTGCTGACAGTTGCGTCACTTCGCTCAAGCAGCAGTCATTTTGCATCTGTTTATGCACAAATATTAATGACTCTTGTCACTATTTCTGTAAACGTCTATAAAACTAGCCAACATGTGCTAAGTGAGTGCACAGTCAACGATATCTCACGAAGCTAACCGGCTAACCACGGTAACACTGACACGTTCCCACCTTCATGTTGGGAACGAAGCCTTTTTTAATCCTCCAGCAGTTGCTGCCGATTTTGTCCAGATACTGAAGCTCATCGTTGTAACTTCGGCTCATGTTTCCGATCCACAAAATGTCACTTTCACAGTTTTATTGCTGCGTTTGCTTCGCCGGTCTGAAGACAAGTGCCAGCAGACTTAGCGCTACGGAAGCCCGCGAGCAGTCAGAGAGTGTAAAACGCGATTGTGACTTTGACATGACGCATGAAAATAATAATAATGTACGCTAAAAATGCGACTGTGTCCATAGAGTAGAACATACACATAACATAAAATTACACAAAAACTAAAATAAGGTTCCGTTTCTGTTTTGAATACGGCGATTCAACATAATTTACTTGTTTGCCGTAATTGTAGTTTTGTTACGTTCGCCAAAGATAGCCACGGGGATGCCGGACGTTTTGTGTTCCGGTCTTTCAAAACAAAAGCACGAGTTGTTGACGATAATATTTGAGCACACTACTTCAAATAAATAGTGGGTTAGTGGTGACAAAACAGTTTTCTTTGGACGTTCGATAATCTTAAGCATTAACAGAAATCGCGGAATTCAAATAAGTTGGTGACAATTCAAATAATAAATCAATCAATATTTTAATATCCGTAAATATAAAATACAGGGCAATGTAACGGCCAGAAAACAACACAATGTGATTTGTTTTCATTCGTTGAGTGTAATTTATTTCAAATGAGTTGGAAATAGACAAAAGCATAACAATTGTACCGCTGAGAAATAAAATACGTTGTCATCGTGACATTTATTTTGAAAATAATTTCCAGAAACAGGCGTACGTAAAACACGTTTTCCGGTTGCTGCTGTTCTGTGTTTACATCGCAATTCCTCAGATGAAAGTCATGGAAGTGTTGGTTTCATCTCTTTAATTCATCACGTGAGTCGTTTTAAAACATTATTAATGAAGCTGTGACTGATGTCACCACCGTAAATTGAGGTTTTTAACTAGTAGTTAACCAGGTGACTAACTCACAGTGTGGGGAGTTAGCGAGCGGTAGGTAACGATGCTGACAGAGAAACGAAAACGAAACGTCACATTTGTCCTTAACCAGAGTCTTACTGTGTTTCTAATGTAATTCACCTGCTTCTTAAGTCAATTATTCTTCTGTGAATTTAATATGTTATTTTTTCTAATGAGTAAAATGCGTTTCTAACGCTGTTTAACGTGAAATAAAGTTTTAAAAACGCTAAAACTCAGGCTAACACGAAGCTAGCGTCCACAAAAAGGCAGTGACTCGTGACGCAGCTTTGTTGAAATGCACTCAAAAACATTATTATTATTACTGTGAAATTATGTTTTATAAAACCCGAAGTATTACAGGAGTATTGGTTCCTCTGAAAGTGCAGCAGTCACGTTTCTTTATGGACATTTCTTAGTCTTAACCAAACCTCACTACGTTTTTAGCTGATTTAAGGGAACCTCTGATGACCGAAAATGGCCAGACTTTTTGGAAAAATATTAAAATATCGTCTGTTGTAGGAAGTAATTAATGTTTAATTAATAAATTGGCCGCTAAGTATAAATGTAATGTGCATACTTGTGCTGCATTCTATATATCAGAACTCGGAGGTTGTTCTACTGAAGAAAAGAAATGAAAGCTTTAAAAGAGTCACTTTATACAGAAATCTAATCATCAGCCAAGGTTTGATTCAGGCTAATGTGTGTTAGCGTTTGATTTCCCAGCAAAACAAACACCACATGTTATTTGATATTTAACACAGCAGCCTCTTTCATTCTTGTTTCAACACGACATGTTTCACTGCGTGTTGCTTGTCCTCAGTATGAAGCTGCGGATCCGGATCAACCGTCAGACCTGCAGGGTGGAGTTAGAGAACCCAGAACCGACTCTGACTGAAGTCACGGATCACGTCAGGAACACACTTCTGTCCGGTCATGGACTCAGGTCAGAGGTCGACACAAACGAAAGATTCACTCTGTAGTTTTTGATGTTGTCGCTCACGTGTCTCGTTGTTTGTCACTCAGCGAGGACACACAGTTCCGTTTGTCTCTGAACGGCTCAGAGTTTCTGTCAGACTCTGGACAGACTCTGTCGTCCTGCGGCATCGTCTCCGGAGATCTGATCTGCGTCGTCCTGCCGAAGTCTGCCACCGCTGCCGCTAACGCTGCTGCTACTGCCACCGCCACAGTCTCCACCTTCACTCCTCCCACCAGCCACAGAGAGAATCAGGTTCAATCTCAGCACCCAGCCACCAGGAGGCGAATCATATCCCCAACTTGTTTTTGGACCAGTTGAAAATATCACCAACTGGACCTTTTTTATTGTTTTACTCTCAGGCCACACCTACTAAACCTAGCACACCTACCACAGCGCTGACAGAGTCAGAGGTTGCCATGGAGACGCCAGGCGCCGCCACCGCAGAGACTTCGGAGGATGTGGCTGACACGGGGCCGTCAGTGTGCAGCTGGGAGCCGATGCTGTGCAGCGAGGTGGAGGACGGTCAAGCTCCCGCGTCTCTGGAGCTCCTGTACGTCAGCGCCGGCATCACCAGTCCCTCTGACGCCATCGTGGTGGCGGGACACCTGCTGATGACGGAAACTGGCTTCATCCCTCAGGTGAGACGCAGTCACAGACACCATGGTGGAAGTTTGTAAACCCTGCACCAAACCCCATAGAAAAAAACATTGTTTTTACATCACAGCGACACAGGAGTTGTTGATCCACTGCTGCCTCCATCAGTGAGTTCAGTCTTGTGTGTGTACTCCCTGATTCACATTAACCTCAGTGACACAAAGTGACCACACGAGGCAGCAGTAGAGCAGCAGCTCCTGTGTCTCTGTGAGCTAAAATCACTGATTTTCTCTACGGACTTTGGTGTGGGAGACAAACTTGAGTCAAAGTCTGTCTAACAGTGATTTAAAGACATGAACATAATCTTAACGTTGTAGCTGAGGCTTTTAAGTGCCTAAAACCATGTTTTGTCCAGTTAAATCCATCGTCTTTGAACAAACGCCGTCGTCAAAGTGCGTTTGTTTTCTCCGTGTTCAGGCCCGTGAGCTGAAGCCGGGCGAGATGCCAGACGGGTGGAGGTCGTCGGGCAACAGCTACAGGCTTCACTACACTCACCCTCTGTGCGAGAGCAGCGTCGCCATGGTGATCGGCATGTGCATGGGCCCCGTCCTCGTCATCACCGGTGAGTTCAAGGAGGTTTGAATTTTTTTTTTTAACCGAAGGTTAAATAATCTGGATTATTATACTTTCACTGTCACCTGTGTGATGATAATCCCAGTAGTTTTTAGCTGTTTTTGAATCTTGTGGTTCGTCTTCACCATGTCCACGTGTCTCAGTAGCTGACACGTGATTGGCTGATGAGATAATTGAGATATGAAGAGCAGATTAACAGGTGTTCCTAATAAAGTGACTAAAGTGAGCGTGGATTCCCAAACTTTCTATATGAGGACAGACTTTTTAAAGACGGCAAACTGTCGTATGAATAATGAAAACTTTGTGACTCATTTATGAATGAATCTGTAAAATATAACGTCATTTTGAATTATTAAACAAAGTAAAGGAACTAAAACTTTACGTTATTTAAAACCTCTTTGGAGAATTTGTTTGGGGACCCAAAGAAATTTATCCGCAGTCCACCTGTGGGTCCCGAGCCAGTCTTTGAGAACCCCTGGATTAGTGCTGTTGTGTTTTCACCCCAGATCTGTGTTGCTCGTGTTTTTTGACGCTGACCTTTGACCCCTGCAGCCACACTGAAGTCGAACGACTCCGTCGCGTCTGTTCGCAAACTCTGTGTGAATCCCTGCAGCTACGTGACGGACGAGTGGCCAGGTAGAGATCCTCGCCTCTGATTGGTCCATCTCACGGCAGCGTCTCAGCCTCTGTTAAACTCCTCCCCTTTTTTTCTTTCTGTGTTGTCAAGGCAACAGTGCGGCAGCGGCGTTCAAAGATCTGCGCAAACTGACGCGAGTCTTCAAAGACCAGCTGTCGTACCCGCTGATCGCAGCTGCCAGAGAAGGTACGAACCTTTAACACTTTTAAACAGAACATAAAAGCATACACTGTTGCTATGGTTACCAGTTGTTGTTTTTCAGCTATGGCGTTGCCGGAGGCGTTCGGTCTGGCCGCTCTTCCAACGGAGCTCCTCCTCCGAATCGTTCGCCTCCTGGACGTCCAGTCCGTGCTTGGACTCTCCGCCGTCTCCAGGCGCCTGAACGCGGCGACGGCCGACTGGATGCTGTGGCGACAGCTGTGCCGTCGAGACTTCCCAGGTGAGGTCACGTGACCACAGATGAGGATGTCACAGTTTTATAAACAATAAAGACGTCACCGTGTGTTTCCTTTTTTTTTGTTTTTCAGGTCCAGTTCTCGTCACGTCCACAGGGACAAACTGGAAAGACGTGAGCTGATCAATTAATTCATTTAAAAGTGACGATGACGACGTCTTAGAAGTCCACAGAATTAAGTCCATAGAGAAAATCAGTGATTTAAACATCACGGCTCACAGGAGTTGTTGATCCACTGCTGCCTCCATCACAAACCGTCTTATTTTGTGACGTCTGAAAACCTTACTTCAGATTTACCTCAGTGACATAAAGTGACCACACGAGGCAGCAGCAGACCAGCAGCAGACCAGCAGCTCCTGTGTCCCCGTGAGCTAAAATCACTGATTTTCTCTATGGACTTTGGTGTGGGAGAGTGAGTGGTTTACAAACTTCAGTTTCCTGTTGGAAAAGTCTGTCTAACAGTGAGATAAAGACGTGAACGTGTTTTCTTAACGATATCGTAGACTTAAACTTATAAGAGCGGGCCTCGTGTCAGCAGACGGCGCTGAGTTTGTGTCAGAGAGCTACACAAATCCTCTTGACACTTTTAAACCGTCATGTATTTATCAGATTTAAACATTCAGGTCATTTACTACCTGACATCCTTTTTTTTAATTAAATTTTATTTGTTTTCCAGCTTTACCATATGTTGCACGTACGCCGCGCTGAGCGCCGGCGCGTCTCTCGCCGCCGCCTCCTCCCGCCTCCATTCCTCCCTCCTCGGGACATCTTCATCCCCCCCCCCCTGCCCCTCCCCCTCCACCCGCCGCTGCCCGGAATCATCGGTGGTGAGTACGACCTGAGGCCGCACCTGCCACCGGGCCTCCTGCCCCGCCCTCGCTACGACCCCATCAACCCGCTGCTGCCACGTCACCGCGACGCTCCGCCCCGAGGCGACGTCCCCCGCAGACTGAGAGCGAGTAGAGGACGAGGAGCAGACGCGAGGCGGGGATTCATCTGACAACAAACAAACAGTAACCATGACGATGAGGCGTTGGACGATGGGACGTCCACTGAAGCACTATGTTAGTTTGTGATGGATTTATTATTAAATTCACTTTTTTTTTCATTGAAACTATCAGTGATTTAACTGTGATTTACTCTGTGTATGTGTGTGTGCGTGCGCGTGCGTGCGCGTGTGTGACTCACAAACCTACAGTCCTAGTGATTTGCTTTGAAGTGCCACAAGGGAGAGCCGGTTTTGTACTTACACATTAACATTTTTAATTAAATATTTTTCTAACATTTTATCATTAGTTTGTTTTACTCGTATTTTAAAGATTTATGGATATTTTTTTAACAATTCTATGAAAAAAAAAAAAAATTAGTAAAGAATAATGACAGTAAAAATAATTATTCTTGACATTCCTAAAAAACACAAATAACAGTCAAAGCAGCTGTGTTGTAATGTGTAATGAAATGAATAAAGTTTGTGAACAAAAAATAAAATTAAAAAAAGATTCTGACACATTACGTCACCTTTTGTCTCCAGACAAAGGGTGCGTTCGTTTATAGACTCCGGTCTCGCGGACGGGCGGAGCTCACTGAATGTCAGAGCGATCGTTTAATTATTTGCATATATTCTTTATTTCTTCGCTTATTACAGTGGTTATTTATCGACAAAGGTTAAAAAAAACACAAAAGAAAATGATGTTACTTAAAAAAGAGGCCTAAGAATTAAGTTTCAAATGTGACTGTCATTAAATCGCAATTAGATTAAATTATTAAATAAGACATTTATGCACGTGAACTTCCGAAAATGTAAAAAAAAAAAAAACTTTAACTCTAAGTACTATTTTTAGTAGTAGTAGTAATCATAATAACTGTAGTATTGGTTGTAGTATTTATTATCCGGGCGGGCGGGGACTCTCTTGTCTCTTCCTCCCTCCGTGTAGCAGCAGCGCTGACTGGGGTCAGTTTGATTTTGACACCGCTAAATAACGGAGGTCATTGATTCACATAAGTTTCACCGTTCAGAACTTTAGCTCTTTATTAATAGCACATAGTTTTGATCCAAACTGTGTGCTATTAACTATTAAATATAATGGGGGGCGTTATAAAAGCGGACGTTATTGTTTATGTGTGTTGTTAAATTTAAGTGCTCTGTGTCTTTAAGAGCCTCGTGTTGTTACCGGAAGTGTGAGGGGTGTTTCCAGCTGACCCCCCCTTCCCTCCCTCCTCTTTCTTCTCCTCCTCCTCCTCCTCTCCAACCACCATAACCTCCCGCTCCGGCAACCCGACCTGTCAGCTCCGTCCTCCGGCACGGCATCACCGCAGCACCACCGCTGTCACACCGACCGGAACTCAACACGTTTCCGGTTCTCAGTCCGGGTCTATTTCAGAGGACGGACCAGGCGAGAGGCTCCTCCTCCCCCTCCTCAGAGAACCGGGGCCGTCTGGAGCGCGGAGCCCGGACTGTCATGAGCCGTGCGGCGCGGAGATGGCGTCCTTCCCCGGTTTGTGTAAGTCGGTCGTCGTTGGGCCAGCGGAGGAGGACGGAGACACGGACGGTTCCCTGCAACACATGCTGAAGGCTATCGCCGACGAGAGGAACCGACTCAACATCCGCCAGGAGATCAGCGGGCTGGGTGAGACGAGCCGAGACACTCCGGCCCGGTCCCCGGGTCTCTGTCTGTCTGTCCCCGTTGTCTTTGTCCTCGCTGATGTTCATGACTAATGTGGGCCCGTTTAGTGAAGTGTGAGGGGCCCCAGGGTCAAACCCTGAGGCTCCTCGCGAGGTTAAAGGGACATTTCGCGGGTTTTAAACGTGTGTAACGATTCTGACACACTGACTTAGCCGTGAGCGCCCCCTGCTGCAACAACCGGCCGTTACTCACCTGATAATATCGCGGCTAAAGTTTGTTTGTCCTGGCCTGAACCAAATCATCACCAGGAGTTGTTGCTCCGCCTCCATCGGAGTTGGTGTGGGAGAGTGAGCCGTTTACGAAGTTTGTCTTAAAGGGAAAAATTGTTTGTAAGATGTCGTAGACTATTGTAGCTATGTTTATTTCATATATTTTTCTTATTTAAAGCGCTGGAATCCTGCTCTGGACATGTTTTGTCTGTTTAAAAATGTATTAAGATAAAAAAACAACCTTATCTTAACTGTCCCTTTAACTGATTACATCGTTTAGTTCAGTGAACGGTTCGTCCTCCAGCAGACAAAACGTAGAAGTTGAATGAATGAAATAATGTTCGGAGAATTTGTTTGAATTTGAATGAAAGTCAGGTGATTTCTAATTTTCTAAGGTCACAGGTCACATGTCACAGGAAGTGAAGCTTCACTGATGAATTGACAGCGTTATTGATGTGATCAGTGTTGATTGACAGGTCTATCAGCATCTGTTTGTTCTCATTTCCTCTTGTTTTCAGTTTCAGAGAGTAGTTTGACACAAGACTAAAAAATTAACTTTTTAAGTCTACAAAAGACAGAATTTAAATAATTTAGTTCCAGTGAATGTGTGGAGTTTAAACCTCTCTGCGAGCGTTTTCCAGGTCACTGCAGCTGTGACTGAACTTCTCACGAACTCTTAGATAACGATTGTAAAAGAATCCAGAATGTTCTCCGATGTCGGTTCTTTAAACACTCATGTAGTTTGAAGAACATGATTTTGCAGAAACTGTTGCTAAAAATAGAGACAGGCTTTTTTTATTTATTTTTTAAATCATGGTCTGAGGAACTAAACTCCACACACACACACACACACACACACACACAGATAAATGTACAAAAGCAAAAAAAATAATACTTTTTTGAATCTGTAAATACACTTTTTGAGAAAGTTAAGTTAAAAACAAGGAGAGATTTAGAGATTTGAGTCGTCGTAAACAAGGTTCTAGAGTTAATTCCGTGGTTCTTGTGCTTGTTGACAAGGTTTTAAATGGTATGAAATGGTTTCTGAGGCTTCGGAAACGTGGTTCAAATGGTTCTAATGCTCATGAATGTGGCTCCAGACTTAATCCAACAGTTGTAATTTGCGTTTTTAAAGTTCTAAAACTCATTAAATGGTTCCATTGCTTGTAAAGTCACTTGTATGATATATTAAATGGCGCTAATGCTCATGAACGTGGTGCTAGGCTTAATTTGACAGTTCTAAGGCTTGTTTCCAACGTTCTAAAATTCACTATATGGTTCTAACGCTCTTAAGCAAGTTGTAGAATTAATTAAAGGTGCTCGTTGACAAGGTTCTGGAGTTTTTTTTTAAGAGGTTCTAATGCTGGTTAACAAAGTTCTAGAATTCAGTAAATGGTTTCTAATACTCGTGAGCGTGGTTCTGGTTCTGTATCACGCGGCGCTGACGTGTCGTTTTGTCTACAAACGACGTGTTGACTAAAAAAAGTGTTGCTAATTTCCATGTGACCTAAAGAACATCACGGCTAAATGACATGAGACACGGATATAAACTGTATCATCAGGTCATGTGACACTGTCAGGTCACGTGACAGCATCATCAGGTCACAGGAAGTGATCAGGGTTTTTTCTCCGTCATGTAAAAAAAAAGAAAAGCGCTTCATAAATTATTCAGACTGTTTCAGAAGCTTTTATTTTGAAAACAAAGTCAAACGTTAAAAAGATCGATTGGATTCTGTTTGATCTTGTCACCTTCAGGCTCTGCTGCCCTTCACACACACACACACACACCTGCCTGTCTGTCGCCCGGCAACTGTTGCCAGACGACCAGGCAGATGAGGTAACGTGGCATTAAGTTCAAACTTCCTGTCAGAGAATCTTCAACTAAACCAGAGATTTAAAAAACAAAAATATTTGGTCATAACTAAATCGATATATTGACCGTTTTTTAACTTAAAAAGTTTTGTTTTGTCATTTTAATATTAAAACGTTTGTATTTTTTTCTTCAGGCTGTTTCAAAGACGACCGCATCGTCTTCTGGACCTGGATGTTTTCCACGTACTTCATGGAGAAGTGGACGCCGCGTCAGGACGACATGTTGTTCTACGTCCGCAGGAAGTTGTCCTACGTTAGCACGGACAACTCGGACAGCAAGAAGGTGACGACGCGACACTTTAATGAAGTCAAGTAGGAATCGGTCAATTTGAAAACTTAAATTCACAGAAAACAACATACGTGTGACACGGAGTCATTTATCAGCACGTTGTTATGCGTCGTAGTTTAAGTAAATATTTTTTTAAATGGTTCTGGTTTAAAAAAGTTCTAGAATGTATTACATGTTCTAAAGATGGTTAACAAAGTTAAAGAATTTATTGAATGGTTATAATGCTCCTAAACAAGGTTCTATAAATTATCATATGGTTTCTAAAGCTAATGAAGGTTCCAGTTGTACGTATAGTTCTTAATTTAATTAGAGCGCCCCCTATAGTGTAAATGGCCGCTTCAAGCATCAACCGTGTTAAGTTGGTAGTTCTCTAATTTACTGAAAACTTACTGACACAATCATGAATTTTTTGAATTATTTTTATCGGAATGAAAAATAGAAATTTTCATATCGTCTCCGGCCGACTGACGTGTGTCTGTTCGTCGTCTCTTCATAATCACGTTGCTTCCACAGACTCGTGCCGTCTGCTCTTTGTCTTTGTCCTACGTCTGTCTGTGGTTGCCACGGTTACACAGTAATGTCCTGCGTCCAGGTCAACTCAAAAAGCTGCCGTCATCCTCTTCACCATCCTCGTCTTCATCGTGTTATTGTTCCAGACAAACATCAGATCAAAGGGGGATTTCCCATCAAGCATGTTCCCTTTTTTTTCTCACAGTGTAACCATGGCAACAGTCCCCGTGCTCTTAAACGGCGCGTGAGTGAAATGAAATGTGACACATGGAAACATCGTATCTCCCCGAGGACTCGCCGACCTTTAACTTCTGTACAAAGACAACACACACACATTGTGCTTCATCTGTCTCAATGAGGACATTCCTTAACCTCTTACCATCAAAGCTTTAAGCCCTTAATTTAACCCAAACTCAAGGTCTCCAAAATGTCCCCAGTTTTCCAAATGTCCTCTTTTCTAAGGTGTAAAACATAAAAAAAAATTTCCTCATACACATACACTCATATTCTGGTTCATCTGTCTCAGTAAGAACATTCTTTAAACTCTTACCCTTACCTTAACCACTCACAGCAACAAGCCCTTAACCCAAGCCAAACTGGAGGTCTCCAAAATGTCCCCAATTTTCAAAGTGTGCTCACTTTTATGGCGTAAAACTAAAAAAATTTCCTCACACACGTTTTTGTTCATCTGTCACATTCCTTAACTTCTTACCTTTACCATCACAGCTATAAGGCCTTAATCTAACCCTAGCACCAGGTCTCCAAAATGTCCCCCGTTTTCAAAGTGTCCTCACTCTCACTGTGTAAAAATGGTCCTCACAAACACACACAAATGCTTTAAATGCTAATAAATGTAGAGAAACATTTTCAGGATGGTATCACTGTCACTTTCTTGCAAAAATCAAGTTCTAACAAAATGTTTCATGACCTGTAATTCATCGTAACCCATTTTTATCAACACCTAATACACCATAAAACATCAGTTTTCAAGACTTTATTTAAAGATACTTTAACAGTAAACACTAGAATATTCATAACATACAGCAGTCAAAAGAGTAGGAAGGATTTAATCACTGACAACAGGAGGCAGCTCCGACCACCAAAAAATTTTATTCTTAACGAATTTATGGTCTACCCCGAAATTGACTCTGTCGCCCCCTACAGCAGCCGCCATGTTACTGATATTTACCCGTTTGTGGTTCCCAGGTAGAGGTGGAGGTCTACAGGCGCGACTCGAAGAAGCTGCCCGGCCTCGGCGACCCCGACATCGACTGGGAGGAGAGCGTCTACCTGAACCTCATCCTGCAGAAGGTGATTAATAAAACTCAGCAGAGGACACACTTGCTCAAATGTCCACCACGTGTCCCCTGAACGCCTCCATCTTAAACGCTGTGCTTCTTACAGCTGGACTACGTAGTGACGTGCGCCGTCTGCACGCGCTCCGACGCCGGAGACATCCACGTCCACAAGAAGAAGTGTCAGGTAAGAAACCCGGCGGTGCGCCCGACGACCTCGTTGTCCAACGTGGCGGACGTCTTTAATCTCTGTGTGTGTGTCCTCGTCTCACAGGAAGTCTTTGCGTCTCCCAGTAAACACGCTATGGACAGTAAAGGGGAGGAGTCAAAGATGAGCTACCCCAACATTTTCTTCATGATCGATAACTTCGAGGAGGTAACAAACGCGTTTGTGTATATTTTATTGTGTTTATATTTATTCTATAATTTGACGCGTTTGTCTCGTAAGGTGTTCAGCGACATGACGGTCGGCGAGGGCGAGATGGTCTGCGTGGAACTCGTGGCGAGCGACAAGAGCAACACCTTCCAGGGCGTCATCTTCCAGGGCTCGATCCGCTACGAGGCACTGAAGAAGGTCTACGACAACCGGGTGAGGCGGCGCCCGGGGACGATGGGGAAACTTGCGATAAATAAAGTTAGCATGTTAGCACATTAGCAGAAGAAGCTGTAAAAGGAAATTAAGCTAAAATACAAAAAAGAGTAGTTGAAGACGCTGTTTAATTTGTTTCACATTTACAGTTTTCTACCGCAAAGTAAACGCTAGTAGAAGCTAATCGGAGGCTACGTTTCTTAATTTTTTTTTCTGCTGCTACTATAAATATTCTAATTATATATTTATACATGTAAACACACAATTTCTTTGTTTACATATTTAGCGTAAATCGAAGCCATATGCTCGGATAAATGCTAACACAGAAGCTAGTGCTGATAACATATTGTAATTTTCTGTGAGGTAAAGTGTGATGCTGTTTTTGTTTTTTTCATTTTTTGTATACAAAAAATAAATGTATAAAAAAAACAGCACCACATTTTTCCTTACTTATAGTCTTTTTTTTTTAAGCATTCGCTTTCATGTTGGCATTATTCCGAGCATATGGCTTTGACTTAGCCACCTTTACACTAAATATGTAAAAAAACAAAAGAGAAATTAACTAGTAAAAAGCCTTTTACTCTCTTCTAAACTCTAAAAATGCGTCTTACAGGTTAGCGTCGCGGCTAAAATGGCGCAGCGGATGTCGTTCGGCTTCTACAAGTACAACAACATGGAGTTTGTGAGGATGAAGGGGCCGCAGGGCAAAGGTCACGCCGAGATGGCCGTCAGCAGGGTCCCCACCGGGGACACCTCCCCCTGTGGCACCGAGGAGGACCAGGTGTCCCCCATGCACGAGAGGGTGAGGACACAACACAATAGTTATTTATTATTAAAGTATTGAGAGAAGAGACATGACCGCAAGGTTTTAACCAGTTTTTTAGTTTGTAGTTGTTGCTCAGCAGTTCTGAGGTTGGTGTTCCACAAGGTTCTGATCTGGATCCTTTACATTTTTACCTGTACGTTAATAATCTGTCTTGGTCAGTTTGCAGTAGTGAATATTTATTGGTAACTTTTTCGATTATTAGCTACCACTGTTTCTGAATTTAAAGTATGTTTTTTCTCGTTGTGGTTAAAATCTGATAAAGACAGCTCCAGTATTTATGTAAATACTTTGTCTTAAAATAAGTTAAATTTTTTAAAAAGAATACATTGCTAAAACTACTACAATCAGTGTATTTTTTTTTAGCATGCTAACAATCCTCCCCGAAGGAGTGAAAAAGCCAATTATTTTTAAGTTAGCAATTCATTTAGCATTAGCATTAGATTCTGTTGTATGGAAAAGTATTTTAAGTAAATTTTCATCAGTAATCTTGTGCTAATTTAGTTTAGTTTAAACATTAGTGTAAAATTAACATGTGAATGATGTTTATTTTCTGTTTTTACACATGAAACAGGATGTTTGGTTTTGTCGTTATTTTCTACAACTCAATGTATTTAAAGATTCTTGAAGTGATAAATTAACTCTGACCCAGTTAAAAAACAGGATCATGAAAATCCTCTCAAACAGGAAATGTGTGGAGGTGGAGAAGTTTCACTTCCTCATGTCAGATTCACTCATTCACCAACAAACTTGAAACTGTCTTTTCAAAACAAACTCGTACAAGAAGGTGAAACCAGGTCACGGTCAATAATAAACGTCAATGTGGTGAAAAACACGAGTCACAGACGTGCTGAAAGTTAGTAGAAACGCCAATTAAGATTATTTTCATAATTGATTGATCTGTCGATGGTTTCCTCAATGAATGAATTGGTTGTTTGGTCCATAAAACCTAGAAATGACTTATTTAGTCCACAAAATTATTCCGTCAGTAAATAATACTCCAGTTGCGTACAGCTAAGCTCCTTTACATGACTATTGGTGCGTTCCATTTGCTGTCAGAACTCGGATTTTCCGACTCGGGACGGCTGCCACCGTACAAACATGGCTACTTTTACTGTTCATTGCACTTTTGTCGTTATTTATTCCGTAAACATGTTACGTCGCTGTTTGCGTGTGCCAAAAATACCTCGTAGAGCGTTGTTATTGTTTGGTAAACCGGATACTTTTTGTCAATGCTTTTCCTCTTCATTAAGTATTTTTTAGCGTGTTTTGTATTTTCCTCCAGGTGACGTCCTTCAGCACTCCGCCCACCCCGGAGAGGAACCGCCCCTCCTTCTTCTCGCCATCCCTGCGACGTAAAGTTCCGCGAAACAGAATTGCTGAGATGAAGAAATCGCACTCAGCCAACGACAGCGAGGAGTTTTTCAGGGAGGAGGAAGACGAAGGTAAATATATATATATATATATATATATATATATATATATATATATATATTTATTATTATTATTATTATTTTTTTTTTTTTTAAATCATCGCTGATTTATGACATGTTTCTGTGCGTTGGTCTCAGATCTTCATGCGGCCAGTAACCTTCGCTCGCGCTCTCTGTCGGGCACCGGCCGCTCGCTCGTCGGCTCGTGGCTCAAACTGAACCGAGCTGAGGATTACTTCCTGCTTTACTCGCACCTGACCTACGTCACGCTGCCGCTGCACCGCATAACCACAGGTAACCGGTTTATTTATTTACGACGTAGCAGAGACGACGTGAGAAGCACAAAATAAGTATAACAAGTGTTTTATATATACATGTTGATGTAACTATAAAAAAATATGGTATTAATTTAATTTAATTTCACGTCTTTATCTCACTGTTACAGATTTTCCAACAGGAAACTGACGCTTGTAAACCGCTCACTCTCCCACACCAAAGCCCATTGAGAAAATCAGTGATTTTAGCTCATGGGCACACAGGAGCTGCTGGTCTACTGCTGCCTCGTGTGGTCACTTTGTGTCACTGAGGTCAATCTGAACAAATTATTTTAAACACCGAAGTCGCAAAAAGTAGCACAATTGAACTTAGTGATGGAGGCAGCAGTGAACTCCTGTGTCTGGTTGTTAAAATAGATGATTTTCTCAATGGGGTTTGGTTCAGTGAGAGTGAGTGGTTTGCACGCTATAGTTTCTTGTTGTAAAAGTGAGATAAATCACTTAAATGAACTATAATTATGTGTTATAAAAGTTCAGGCATATAAAGGAATTATTTAAAACAAAAAACACTTGTTTATTGTGTGTGCAGACATCCTGGAGGTGAGGCAGAAGCCCATCCTGATGACATAGCAGGGTTTTGGCTCCGCCCCCTCCTTGGTCCTCAGAACATCTCTACCAAGTGCCTCTTGCATCAGGCCACTGAGACACAGCAGCGCCCCCCCGGTGTCAAGACTGAGACTACAACCAAACACCTGCTACAACCGGAGGGACAACAAACAAACCAGCCATTCAGGAAGTGCCTCCTCCTCCTCCTTAGTCTTCTCTTCAGCTCCTGCTGTGTCGACAAGGTTGTCTCCATGGAAACGGGATCACGTGACCTCAGCACGTGAACGGGCATTGGCCGAACTCTGAGCAGGAAGGACATGAATGTTTTTTGTAAATATTCTGCTGCTTTACTCGTCAGGACGGAAGGTTTCTGACTTGTCCCTTTGCTCCACCCACTTCCACATAAGCCCAACCCCCTTTCATATCCTTGTTTGTTTTTTAATAACTCTGCACATGACTCGTCTGGAGTCGATTTGTGTTTTTTGCGTCACGTTCGCCGTCGTCTTCATCGTGAAGTTCACTTTGTTAAAACAAGCCTACCTGGAACATCATATTACCCATGATGCAACATTGTTACTCACAATGCACCTGAGCTTTTCACCGTTTTATTTATTTCCAAACGAGAGACAAACGCGACTCTGACGTCTCACCATCAAGGGAAGAAAAAACTGAACAACGACCTTGACCTTTAACCTTTTGCTCTTCAGTTTAAAACGATCAGAAACTGGAAGTGACTTGAAAAAAAAAAAGTGAAGAAGGTTTTTAAAGGGATTTAAAGCGACTTCTCGTGATTTTCCTCCATCCAATTCCTGAAAAGCCTTAAAATCACGAAAAACGCCACAGATTCTTTTCTCCTTGTCTTCATTGTTTTCAACAGAACCAAACTGAAAAGTTGTTCTTTTCCAATTTAAAAACTACTCACGTGTTTGTTTTTCTTCATTCACTAAGAAAAACTAAAGTCTTAAATTAAGAAAGGATACAAAGTCAAATTACTAAATCAAACAAATTGACTCAAAGTTGTAACCCAGTAAGAAAAAAAACATTGCAAATTAGAATTTAGTTTTCTAAAGTTTTTGGCTTACATTTTCATTAAATTTAACCACATTTTTCAAAAAAAAATATCAAAATTTTCTTTCAAATTATTGTTTGGGTCAAATTTTTCTCTGTTAAATGTTTGAGAGAAAAAAAATACTTTATATTTAAATTAGTTTTTGCCTAAAACTTTGATTAAATTAATTAAAAGAAATTCCATTACAATTTCACTTAATTTTCCAAAATAACTCAATTATATTGGGATTATTTTTAATGATTCCAATTCAAAAACATTTTGTTCCTTTGAGATTACATTTCAAATTTTTACTTATATTTGGGTCAAATTCAAAACTACTTTCCTCAAACTATAAACATTTTCTTTTTAAGTTTGTGGGAAAATATATTTGAGTTCTCTAATGTCTTTTGGCTTAAATTTTCAAAAATAATTGCATTACAACTTAAATTCGTTTTTTCAAAAATAATTTACTCTGAAAATGAATTTAAACTTTTTCCTCAAAAATATAAAATGTTTTAACTAATAAAAATATTAAATAAGTTAAACCCAATGTTAAAATAGACAGAATATTGATTATTGATCAGCTGACTGAAAGTTTTTATCTGTGATTGATTTACAGCCGTGTGTCGATCAAAGTGAACTCAGTGTTTGTTTTCAGTTGAGAAGTCGTCTCAGTGTTATTGATTGATTGAATGTATCCACGCTGATCAAAATGACAGTTTGCACTGTAAAATGCTTCTAGGAGCTTTTTCCTTATTTTTCCTGCGTCACTTAAACGCACCACGGCTTTTTGTAAAGTTACACGTTAACGTTAAAAATTTAACTCTGTACGTTTTTATTTATTCAAATACATGTGATCATAAAAGTGACACCTTGTTGTTGTTTCTATGACAAGAAATTATTTTCCAGGTGTTCGCTCCTCTGGCGCCATTTAAAAAAAAAAAAAAAATGCCAAAACGACATAAGATTTACAAAATGTTCTCTCAGTTGTTGAATTAGACCAGTGGTTCTGTATTATTTTCTGTCATGCCCCCCCAGAGGACAGAAATGTTTTCACGCTCCCCACATTGAAATACTATTTTATTTATTTATTTATCTGTATAAACCACTGTATGAGTTGTCCTGCCCTGCCACTCACGCCCCCCTCTAGTGGGGCCCGCCCCACTCTTTGAGGGGTACTGAATTAGACAAACAGGAAGTCGGTCATTTTGATGAATGGCAATTTTAGCTCATTTGCTGCCATTCTCTGTTGGACTCCTCCCACCAGCTCACGCCCACAAACGTGTCCAATCAAGATATGCGACAAGTACAAGATTTTCAGAAAATATTTGTTTTATTGAAGGGGGCGTGTCCAAAGCAAGTTTAGCTATGAAAGTAGTCAGCCATTTTTTGTTGCTTATTTTAAAGTTGTACAAGTTTGTGGGCGTGGTCATACATTTAAACCACGCCCCCCCAAACATGAGAAAACACGCGATTTGCAAAGATCTCTTGTAGCGGGGTGTGTCCAGAGCAAGTTTAGCTACGAAAACTACAAAGTCAGCATTTGATTTCAGCCATCTCGCGGCCATGTTCTAGCGTCAATTACACGGTCGCAACACGGTTTATTTACGTTTCAGTTTCCTGTAACCTTCACTGATTACAAAAACATGCTCAAGGTAGAGACCGCTACGGAGTTTTTAGTGTTTAGTGTTTCCCCACAAAACAAGAAGTTGTATTTTAAGGGACCGTATTCAAGTCTTTGAACTAAACCTGAAAACACCAACATGACAATTTTCAGTCACAGTGCCACCTACTGGACGGAGGGAACATATAACATTTTGTGCTTGACTAGAAATAAAAATGGGTAATTTATTAGAAAAATAAAAGCCCCACAAACAGTTAAAAATCCTATATTCAATTCATTTAATTTCCTCTAATGTTTGTTTATGACCAGTAAAATAATCTGCGATTCAACATGGAAACAAAAAAAACCCACGAGAACCAAGAAGCAGCAGCTTTTTTTGTTTGTTTGCTTTTATTCGTCACGTACAAACGCTCAGACGACGACAGCCTCTTCCTGAAGGACACTTGAAAAAAAAAAACAACGCACGCCGCGTCCCTTTCACACACACACAAGCTCCACTATTTACGAATCCCAACGACGAATAAATAGTTTCCCCCAAAAAAGAAAAAAAAAACAAATAAGCAGCAGACGCTCAGTTCTCGCACACTTTATAACTGTTTAGATGTTTTTTGAATTTGTAAAACCAAATCGACTTTTGTTCGGAGCGCTACCCCCAAAAAACCTCAGTGGTAACGAGTTGTGTTTTTTTTTTTTTTAGAATTATCACAATTTCCATAACTCTACATTCAGTCTCTGCGACCAAATTTTTAAAAAAGGAGAAAAAAAAAGCGTAAAAGCAGAATCCGATTCTGCGGCGGCGACTGAGGAATGTGGCGATGACGGCGCCGTTTACGATTAAAACGAACAGATATTTCACAGTATGACGACAGATGATGTTGCTGTGGCGATGAACCGTTTCATACACTGTGTGTGTGTGTGGAGTTCAGAGACCTAGTTTAAAGAAGGCCTCACACTTTCTTCTCCTCCAACGTCTTGTGCAGCTCGTCGGCGTCCTCGCCCGTCTTCACCTTGATGAGGAACGGCACTGGGCTGCCGGGGTTCTTGTCGTCGATGGCCGGGTTGGGGACGCACACGACCATCACGTTGTTCTTGCCCATGCGCGAGCACGGCATCGACGACTGCAGCACGATGTTCAGCAGGATGTTTCCTGTCGCGCGAGAGAGACGACAAACATGCGTATGTGTCACTTTAACAACTTAACAACTCGCGAGTTATAAAATTAAACAGTTAACAACTCTGATTTATCTTAAGTAAATATGCATATCATGGCACACACTTAATCTCATTATTATTTAACAAATAATAATAATTAACTTCAACTTCTGTCCAGGATTGTACAAAAGGAAAGAAATCGCACAACAACAAAAAAGGGAACTCTTATACACTGTAAAAAGTTTTTTAACAAAAATTAGGACTGTCAGTTTTGAACAAAAATTAAGTTTGAACTCATAATAGAGCTGCAACTAAATTGTTCTTAGGCGATTAATCGAGGTCCATAAAATGTCAGAAAACGTTGATTCAGTTTTTAATGATTTCTTTGTTGTAAATGTTCACATTTAAGAAGCTAAAAAAAACAGAAATCTTGTTTTAATCGTGAAAAAAAGCTTCAAACCGATTTATCGATGATCAAAATAGTTGACAATTTAGTAATCAATTAATAGAGTCATTGTTTCAGCACTAATTTGGAATAATCCGTAATACCTTCCTTTTAGCTTTTGCAAAGTCATTCACATTTTCGTTATTGTCAATCTGCACGTCGTTAAAACAAAAATGCAAATGTTTCGTCGTTTTAGTTTTAGCCCTGGTTCTGTTTAGAGAATACAAGGACATAATCTCAGTATAGTATATTTAATATTTACTTATTAATAAAAGATACTAATTGACTTATAAATATTCATAGATCACCTTCTCTCTACCTACAGCTGTTACTACGATGACAATAAAGCCGTTTCCATGGGGACGCAGTGAATGAAAGGAGAGGAAAACAAAAACTGTTTATGAACTCATGAGATTGCGCTGCCTGCTGTTCATATGAATCACCAGCAGGTGGAGCTGTAAGCTCACGTATCTCAGGCTGCTTCCCGTTTGCTGAGATTGGGGTGAAGTTGAAGTCATTGCATCACTTTGATGTTGAGGTTTAAAATGAAAACAGCGCCACCTACAGACTCGGGTGGGTTTTCTCTCCACAAAATTTTACGATGAAAACGCACAAGTGGACATTGTGTAGTTTGTTATTTCTTCTCTTACCCAGGTTGGTGTCGGCTCGGATGACCATCTGTGTCTTCCCCTCATCCAGGTTCTTCAGGTGCAGCGTCCCCACTCCTTTGTCTTTGAACTCTGTGTCTTTCTTATAGAACAGTTTGCACCTGAACGCAGCACAGAGACGGTTATCAGCAACTTATTCATGTTTATCAGACACTACTGCATTTGTTTCATCCTGAGGGGGTGGGGACTTGAAAGTGACGTACTTCTTTGAGTAGAAAGCGTCATCTTCCTTGACCTCCTTGATCTCGGGTTTGGGCGGCTCGTCAGATTCTTCGTCTCCGTTCTCGCCTACAAAGACGGAAGAAAAAAAAACCTTGTCAGGTTTTGTGACTAACGTGTTTTTTTTTTGTTTGTTTTTAAAAACGGCAAAATAATTGTCTTTAGGATGTGGATTGTTGACATCTTTTTTTTTGTCGGATCAAACATTTCTGATGTTCTGAACATTACTAATTTTCTTCAGCAGCTAAATTTATGTTAAAATCTCAAATGATGCACATTTTTCTTGTTGGTTAATAAAAAAAAGGTTAATATTTGATATTTATCAGTTTAAAAAAAACTTTACAAACATGGGTGCGTTTCTGTTTCTCACCAGCAGGTGGCGCGCTGTCAGACTTTGCCCCGCTGAAGGACAGAGGAGCGGCAGATCCCGACGCTCCGAACAGTGAACTCTGACTGGAGGAGGACGAGGAGAAGGAGAAGCTGGGTTTGGAGCCCAAAGACCCGAGGACGGAGCTGTCCACCTTCTGCCCGAAGTTAAATGTGATGCCGGCGGGGATTGGAGTGGTGGTGGCGGAGCTTGAGGTGTCTGTCGTTTTCTTACCGAAGGAGAATAAACTGCCGGCAGGAGCGGAGGAGCTGCTGCTGCTGCTGCTGGAGGAGGATGAAGCAGGAGGAGATGCTGAAGCTGTGGCCGCCAATGTTCCATCCTTCTTCTCCTCAGAGCCTCTGTCTGCTGATGCTGCTGCTGCAGTGCCGTACTGCTGCTCGATGCTCGCCAAGTGTCGCTCGTAATCCCTGAAGATGGGGTTGAGGTCACACAGCGGGTTGTCGTTGACGTGTTTGGTGATCCAGTCCCGCACCGAGCAGTTGAGCGCCGTGAGCTGTCGACTGTACTCCTTGTTGCTGCTGACGCCGCCGCTGCTGCTCTGGGTGGAGCCGGGGGCGGAGCCGTTGGTCTGCTTGGCTGTGACAGCGGCGGCAGGTTTGGCGGAGGCGGGGCCGTTGAATGTGAGACCTGAGAGGACAGAGGTGGAGATGTTAGACATGGATGAGGCAGAGAAGAAGGAGAAGCCCCTCCCCCTCTGCCCTGTGGCGTGAAGTGAAAGAGCAGCGAGACGCAAACAGACGCTGCTGATTCTGCTCCATTACACAAACATGAGCCCGAACAATGAGGCGCGTTTAGCTGTGAACATCGACTTCACCGGGGATTATACGACCACGACCTTTTCTACAGGTCAAATCGCAGCAGAACACGAGGAAAAGAAGCTGTTTTTATTTAACAATAAAAATGTAACATCAGTTACAGCCAGGTTAACGCTCGCTCCTGGCTGGCTCAAATTAGAGACTTAGAACATTATGAATATGTTCATGTCTTTATCTTACTGTTAATACAGACATTTGTAAACCACAATTTTCTCTATGGGTTTTGGTGTGGGAGAACGAGTGGTTTACAAACTTTGCTTTCCTGTTAGAAAAGTCCGTCTAACAGTAAGCCACTTTATTACATGGCTACAATCTGCTGTGTCGAAACACCCGAACTATCCCTTTAAAATCAACATAAAAAATATAGAGATAGTAATATAAATCACATGGGCCAGTAGCTGAACAATCGGCTGTTCTCACCTGGAGAAGCAGTGGACGCCACAGGAGACGAGAAACCTCCGAACGAGGGTGCGGAGCTGTTTCCGTTAGTCAGACTGCTGATGCCTTTAAAGCCTCCACCGTTACCGAAACCAGAAAACATGGTCGGCGCTGAGCTGCCGCTCGCTGCTACCGACGTCAGAGAAAACCCTTTAAAACCTTTGAAAGCTCCTGCACCTTCGCCCTGGAACAGAAAACATTTTAAACACAGGTTAAACAAAAACTACAACAACTCATCTTCACTCCAGGGTAAAAAAAAATGACTGTTGTTTTAGTTTTACCTCAGACCCGATGTTTCTGCGTTTGGCTTTCTTAATCGCTCGATTCTTCATCACATCGTCACTTGCAATAGAAAATTGCCCCGCCTGAAGGAGGACGACACAACTCGATTAGATTTAAAAAGGTTAAAAAAACATCAATTTCATCCTGTTGTGCAACAAACGGTTGTTTTCATAGTCGATTTATCCGTCAGTTATTTTCTTGATCACAGGATTAAAATGTTCCCCAATGTGTAACAATGTTTCCAGAAAACCTCAAAAAAAAAACCTCAGTCATTAAAGAAGCTGAAACATTAAGAAAGTTTATAAAGCTTTTAAAAATAACAGTCAAATCAAAAAAATGAATCTATTATCTGAAATAGTTGACTGTTAATTTAGTGAACGATTAATCCTCACTCAGGCCGACACTTTTAATCTGAAATTTGGATATATACCGCCTAGGAAGTGCATCAGATCGTCAGAAATAATGTTTGCGAGGTTCAGCAGAGGGCGCTGTGAGCTCAGCTTGACCTCAAATCCACCAGAAAAATGAGACAGTGATGTTTTATTGTTAAAAATGGACACAAGCTAAGCCATCAGAAATCTGAAAATAGACGTTTTTTTCTGGTTCTACACAATAGAAAGAACTAATGTCATCATATTTTTGTGTATATATAGTTTGGGGGGGGATGACATTCAAATATCTCTGAAGACATAGGCCGTCCCGTAAATTTCTTTGAAAAGGTGACAGTCCGGTGCAAACATGGCGTTGGTTTTGGCCTCACCTCCTCTCCCTCGTCCTCCTGATCCCAGTTCCTGTCCGTCAACTCTTTATCCGCGATCCTCTTCGCCATCACACCTGCTCTGTGACGCACAAATGAGAAGATTTTATGCTCCAGGGCTTCCGATGTAGAAACAGGACTCAGGTGAATCTTGACCACACAGTATTTTACAGTATTTTACTTTTCTGAAAACAAAAAGGTGTCAAATTTTTCAATATGTGCCTAAGTCACGATAACTATATTTCTTCATTCAATTTTGTTTTCATAACCCATTCCATGTATTTAATATTTAATTTAAAGTGAGTTTATTGAAAATACTGCATATGACTGCATTGCAGACAATATTTGAACACCTGGCGTTTCCTGTTTTACTTGACAGAAAGCTGAAGGTTAGTTGGTTGATAAGTGTGTAAAAATCAACATTCAGCTCAAATAAACAAAATATCTTTTATTTATTTTTCTTAAAATGACATAAGATGAAAAAATATGTTATATAAATTATACAACATAAATTGAGTACTACTTTTTCACTCATTAGTAGCTTTGATGTTTTATTTTCCACACTAGGTTCCTGGAATCTGGACCTAGATTTTTGGAAACTGGTCTCTGGAATCTTCAGCGCATGAAATTTGACCTGTGGAATCTTTTGGAAGCCGTCATTAGGACTTCCCAGGTTTCCTTGCACTCATAAGAGCTGGCAATTATTTGAGGCTGTGTAGTACACACTATTTATAAATTTGTAACATTTTAGTAGTTGACTATGTATTAATTATGCCACAAGTAAAACCTGTCAGTCATAAATATGTAACACATATTTTTGTCGTACAGATGTAAATTGACAGCAAAAACTTTGATTCTCAAGCGGTCAAGAGGTCATGACCCCAGTGTCCTGCTCTTTAATAGAGAGTGATTTTCTATCTGTTCTATGTCTTCCAGATCTCGTTGCTAATCACAGCAAAAATGATTGAGGACACCTGTGTCCAGGTAAGACCAGAGTTTATTTAAGAAGCTCCTCACAATCCTCAGCCTTTTCTCTGCTTTCTGATACTACTTTATTTTTATTTATTTATCTAAATCATAGTAATTGCTGATTTTTGAGCATGTTTGTGGATATACAGCCTCGGGGGCCAGAGAGTATTTTATTTATATGTTTATTTTAAAAGATACAAACACCCCAGCATGCCTCAATATGATGTTTAACCCCCATATTTTGAGTTAACACTAAGCTTGAGTGTTGAAAGCATCAAACGTGTGGTGCAGACCTTAAATTAGCTTGACTTCGTTAGCCATTTCCTCTTCAGGCTGACATCAAACCCCGGTTCTAAAATAGCAGGGTTTAAATCGCTATTTCAGTTCATGAGCTAAAATAGCTTACATTTAATTGTTCGGCGTTTAAAGCGACTGTTAACGCGTTTACAGCCGTTGATGTCCATGTTTGGGATGTTTACCGGTGAGCTAGCGGCAGTCGGGCCGCTGCTAACGTTAGCTGCTAACAACATTTGCTGCTAACAGAGCCGGTCCCGGCCTTACGTACCTGTTATTTTGAGGGGGGTGTAAAGTCGAGTGAGGGCAGCGGCTCCGAGTGAAAACGCGTCGCTTCAGAAAAGAAAACGACACTTCAACGCGTTCAAAGGCAAAACCGAAACATTAATAAATAAAACCACAGAAGACAGAGCTCGCTCTCCCTGTGTGTGTGTGTGTGTGTGTGTGTGTGTTTTGAACGAGCCTCTATCACGCCGCCATTTCACGTAGCGACACATCCGCATGGGTTCGCGCGTCCCGCCTTTTTGCGCATGCACAGCAGCAGATGGAGCTTTGCATCATGGGAGCTGTAGTCCACAATACAAGAGACTCGCTAAAATAACAACAATCCACCATTAACCTACTTAGCAAAAGGTTAACCTCATAAAATCTTCTCTTTTCAACAGGAAACTGAACTTTTTATCACTTTGTGAAATTCTCATTTTTACATTACAGCACTCAGGAGTTGTTGATCCACAGCTGCCTCCGTCTGTAAGTTCAAATGAGTTATTTTGTGACGTTGGGTGAATGTAGTGTAATGTTCAAACAAGTGACACAAAGTGACCAAATGAGGCAGCAGTAGACCAGCAGCTCCTCTGCTCCTCCTTCTTCTTCTTCTTCTTCTTCTTTTTCTTTCGACTGCTCCCTTCAGCTCCTGCCAGCTAAAAATGCTCATTTTCTCTATGGAGTTTGGTGCAGGAGTACAAATACTCTGTTACTGTACCTAAATAAACTCCACTACATTTCCTCTACCTATGTATGTTACTACCAAATAAGATCAGCAGAAGAAGAGTTGGTATTATGGTCTGTATTTATATAAAGTGCCTTTTTAGTTTGATGAACTGCTTTCCACTACAGTTTTCACCCATTTACACGCTTCAACCTAGGGTTAAGTGTCTTTGCTCAAGGACACATGTAGACTAGTATTGCCAGTTGAAAGACAACTCGCCCTACCACTGAGCCCAGATGAGTCAATCCATAAATAAACGTCATATATATATATATATATATATATATATATATATATATATATTTATATATATGTAATATTATGAAATAGGGATTTCAACTTCTACCAAAGTAATTTTCTGGTAACATATGTACTTTTTACTCAAGTATCACCTTTAAGGTACTTTAAAACCATATTTTCATAATGTCATAGACTTGACTTTATAAAGCGTGTGGAGGCACCTCATACAACCTCCCTTCAAAGCCTAGATTCACTCAGGTTGCTCACATGTGAGCCGCTGTTTGGGTTTTTTTCCACATGAAGGTCAGAATAACTTTGAGTGTGACATGAAAAGTGACAGTTTATCAGTCGGCTGCAGGTGGTAAACGAGCTCTGCTTTGATTTAACCCAACACTCGCTAGGCTAAATGGCGTCTTTGGGATTCAGCAGCCAGTCCTTCAGAGCGGCGGCGCGCTGTGTGTTCCAGAGGAAAACTAATGGATGCTCACGGAGGCTCGGGGGAGGCCAGGGGGGTAAAGCGGCGCAGAGCCGGGGCAGCAGATGGCTCGTCTCCAAGCTTTCAGGATCCCGCTCGGCTCTGCCAAACAGGAACAGGTGCTGGAGAAAGTAGGAAGTGAGCTGTGGGCCCTGGTGGCAGCAGGAGACCCTTGACCAGCTGGCAAGGAGAAAATGGAAATAGTTGGCAGTGGAAGAGAGAGAAAAACCCTGTGCAACGCGGGGAGGTAGAGGAGCGAGGGAGGATGTGAGCGGTGGAGAGACGGCAACACAGCGAGACATGGAAGAGGATTTCACGTTTTAACTCGGACGATATCTGACAGGGCGAGGTTTTATCTGTCCAACAAAAGAAAAGGTTTAACTTGGACGATATCTGACGGGGCGATGTTTCATCTGTCCAACAAAAGAAAAGGTTTAACTTGGACGATATCTGACGGGGCGATGTTTTATCTGTCCAACAAAAGCAAAGGAAACAAAGAAAAACTAGCCTGGCTGCAGCTCATTCACAGCGCCCCCTAGAGCCCTTAGAATAAACAGCCCCAGTGCTTTATCGCGTTTATCTGGATAAGGACCAGACATTTCCACGTCTGTCTGGACAGGCGACGCCGATGACACTGAATTTGTGTAGATTTGTTTTTAACTTAAATGTACGCAATGCAGAAATTCGCATTTGGTGTCAGCGATAAGCAGGATTTACTTATCATATGGTATCACAGGTATCTGGGACTGAAAAATCTTGTATTTCGTTTTCAAATTCATCCTGTGTGCCGTCCGTTTCATACCCCTGACCTAAACCCTTCTTCTTCTTATTTGACTCAGCTCTGGCGCAGTGCTGCCCTCCGCAGGTTGAAGCTCTCACTCACATCCCGTAGTCTGAAATCACAGTTGGTAGAAACTCTTCAACACAGAGCGAACTTGTCCTTTATTCCCCATTCCCAAATCCTGAAAACATACTTATCGGGCCACTATCATGGTTGCTGCCTGGCTAGTGGGAACACCAAAATGTGTGAAAATGCGCTTTTTTAGCTTTGTACAAAATTCATCGGATCGCACTAAAACTCAGTGAAATCGCACGTTTGGCCGGTCTTGGTGAGCGATGTTCGATGCTAGGGCCCCAAACACAAATGTGTTTTACAGTATATGTTTTTCCCAACAGAAAATGGCAAATGATGAATAACTCATAATCCATTATTCACCCATCTATGATTGAGTAATTCATGTTTTCATTGGTTCATTTAGGACAGGAAGACAGTGTGAGAGGAAAGTTCACTCCTAATCTTTGAATATGAGCGTACAGTAGTTAAGCTGAGTGATGACATCATCATCATGAGATTATTTCATTTTTACCCACCGATGATGATGATGATGATGACGATGATGGTGTGTGATTGAGTCATTAGCTTCTCTCCTGTAATCGCTGGCTCAGCAGACAGAGCTCAGTAAATGAGGCTGTAATGAGGTTGAATTAAATGACTGTGAGTGTGGACTGTGATTAACACACAGACAAATGAAAAGGAGACACAACTGATCTGTCTGTGTGTGTGTGTGTGTGTGTGTGTGACCCGAACAGCGTCCCTTTCAAAAAGGTCACGTGACCAGTTTCCTTTTGTAAAAATTGATGTTTTTGATTTTACAAAAACTTGGGCAGCTGTTTTGTGTCTTTTTGTGTTTGTTGTGAGTCTTTGAGCATTTTAATTTCTCTCTATGTGGTTGTTTTCTGCATCTAGTGGTTATTTTTAACACTCTTTGTGGTTGTTTGTAAAAATTTCCCATATTTTTGTGGTTGTTTGCTTCTTATGAATCATTGTTTTATATGTTGTTGAGGTTTTTTGTTCATATTTTGTGTCATTTTGTGATTTGATTTTGTGTTTCTTTCAGGTTGTTTTGAGTCATTTTGTGTCTTTTGTGGTTGGTTTGTGCCTTCTTGTCGTTTATCCGACAACAGCAGACGTCGCTTTGCCGACGTTCCTCTTCACCCCTGTCGCTGTCCCCGCACGTCAGTACCGTTACCCATCATGCACCTGGAGAAAACAAATGAAGCAGCCCTGCACAGAAGGACGGAGGGTGTGTCTCGTGTTCGCGCTGTTGTGTTTCTGCTGACAGGTGAATTCTACTTTGTAAATAATCTCACTGAAACTGATCTGTGAGGCTGCTGTTTGTTTGTTTTGCTGTTCACTCGTAATTAAACTGCAGAAGAAGAAGAAATAATCTCAAGCTCATCGTCGTCAACAACAACGACGTGACGATTACTATATTATATAAGTGTAAAATAAAATTAAAAAAATTTAATAACTAAGTAAAAGTTGTTGAAATTGTTTTTAGAGACAGAAAACACAAGACAGATTAGAAATCAGCTGGACGTTGTTTTTTCTATCCGCACGTCGACCTCGGGCCAGGACTGTCCAGGCCATCTGTCCGTCCTGGCAGCGACTTACTGAGCGGAAAGAATGAGGGCCGACTCTGGACCTGGACCTGGACCTGGTTAGGGTTACAACACACTGGAACAGAAACACACAACTGTCCGAGTTTACACACAAAACAAACAGTCTCAGAAATGACCGACTGCCCCTAAATGCAACACAAATACATGGACAAACACGAGGTAAAGTGATGTTTGGGCAGCCCATCGCTGACAGGAAAGGAATTGGGCTTGTAAATGGAGGGTAACTGGTTCAAATCCTGTGTTTTGGTGCCCATGAGCATGGTCCCTGGGAGCAGATAGAAGGCTTGGGTTAAACGTAGAGGTCAAATTCACTTCCACTAATCAGTATTTGTGCAAAAATAACTCATTCTAAATCTAATGTGGATCAGAATTTCACAAACTTTCTACACTTTTTAGAAAGGGCAATACACACTATTAATCACGGAAGACCCTACATTCTTTGCATAATGTAGCGACAAATTTACAGTCACTTTTGTTCAGGGACCCAAAAAAATATTTCTCGCGACCCATCTGTGGGTCCCGACCCCATCTTTGACAACCACCGATGACGCCGTAGAACCGTACAAACTCATTCAGAGAATGAATTAGTTATTTATTATTGCCCAAAGGTGATTCCAGATTTATTAGCGTTAATAAAAAATGCTCCTCTCGGTTTCCGCGCTCACGATCGCTGTGAATTAATTTTCCTCTGGTTTTATTTGACACCTGAGGCTGTGTAATGTTCACAATGCACATATGATAATATCATTTGAATAATACAGTGCCTCTAAATGGGTTTCTGTTTCTTTCAACTGTCTGATTCACAGTCCAACGTAATGTCTTATATTTTATTCAAAGTAGTTCATTCATGAGACAAAATGCACAATAAATCCCATTTTTTTAAATACACTGTCATTTTTTGCGACCTTGTCTTTTTATACATTTATCTATCTGACTATTTATATTGACAGTTGTTATTATTCTACACCTCTAAACCTTTGTTTTTAATTGTTTTATTTATTCAACACCTTTATATTACCATTATTATGATTGTAATTTATATTACTTGTCTTTGCTTTTGTTTGTTTCTCATCTGGCTTTCATTATAAATAGATATTGCTACATAAATAGTTATTATTGTTATTGTTAGTAAACTAAATTTGCTCTTTGGACCCTGAACAACAAGGTGAGGTGGACACAGGCCCTTTAAAGGGACAGTCTGAGACATGGAGACATGCTTATCATCAGTATGTCTAAGTCGCTCATGTCCCTCTATCCCACTAGGTGGCGATATGCCCCCTTTTCAGCAACATTTTTTTTTTTTTAGCTTGTTGCTAGTTGTTTAGTCAAGTCTTCCCACATTAGTAAACCAGTGTCAACTCATATATCATAAAAATATTGTAAACCACTCACTCTCCTACACCAAACCCCTTAGAGAAAATCAATGATTTTAACAGGAGGCAGCAATGGACCAGCAGCTCATGTGTCCCTGTCAGCTAAAATTACTAATTTTCTATATGGAGTTTGGTGTGGGAGAGTCTAAGTGGCTTCAAACTGCAGTTTCCTGTTGTAAAAGTTCTGTCTAACGGTGAAATGCCAAGTTCAGATGTGCCCGAACTGGGTAGTGGAAAAGCGCCATTAGTCCAACTAAGACTAGCTCGATTTTAGTCGCTACGCTAACTACACGATAACTATAGCCGACCATATTTTTTAGACATGACTACAGAAACATCCTGAACAGGAAAGAGAGAAACTGTTTTCACTCTTTACTCCACAGTTTTTCTTACATATCCTCAGTCATATATAGCCTACTGTATATGATGTGGTACTATCCCTAATGGAAAAGCAAAAAACAAAACATGCCAAGTCGAGCCATGCCGAGATGAGTCGTGCTGGAACTAGGTAGTGAAAAAGCGCCATTTGTCCGACTAAGGCTAGCTCAATTTTAGTCGGACTAACACGTGTTTACATGACTTTAAGAAAACCAAATGACTGTCTTAGTCTGACGAAAATTGGACTTCACTCACTCCGTACACTTACATATATGTGGTACTAACAACAAAAAGACAAGTTGGGCCGAGCCGAATCGTGCCAGAACATGTCTCAAACATCCCATTTTAAGGCTTTAATCCAGTCATGAATGTGTGAGCAGATAATGTGAGTGAGTAGTTTCATGTTTTCATAAATTAATATAGACTCATCACCCGTGTGCAACACAAAAACACTCATCTGTATGTGTATGTTGTGTTATTGTGTGTGTGTGTGAGAGAGCAGTCTCACTGCTGAGCCGTGAAATGAACAGTAGCAGCTGATGTAGCAGCAGCAGCAGCAGAGCTCAGGGTGGGGGAGGGTTTCAGCGGAGGGACTACTTTCTCTCCTGCTCCCCTTTGAAAACTACAACTTTACAGTACTATATAATTTGTTGTATAAGTGTTTAACGCGGCTCTGACACTTTATTTTCTAAAGTTACACTAATAAACACAGATTAGCGTAAGGTAGCTCTGCGCTAACGGACTAGCTAACACGAATAAAAAGAAAAACGTTCACAAAAGCGTCCAAAGAACCATAATGCCCGCTCTGTCTCTGTCCATGGTGCTAGTTTCTCTTCCACCCATCAAAAACCTGGCTTATACTTTGCCTATAAAGGAAACTGTGAACGCGCGCACAAACACATACACACACACAGGCGGCCGCCATTTTGTGTCCACTCGTCGGGAGTTTGTGCTTAAACAGAGCTGAAGTTTTAACACTCACACACTACTGCCATTTCTGCTCTTCTTCATCAACTCTCACATCACATACTCCTGTGTGTCAAGCCCCGCCCTCCCCCACTCCTCTGCCTGTGCAGCGCGGATTGGCTGTGCCACGCGTCACTCCGTAATCACAACTCATGATTGGCTCTCGCTTCCTGGGCCTCGCGGCCTCTTTGGCCAATGACGGCGCGGCTTGGTGTGCAAAGGGCGGGAAGAGGAGAAGGAAGGAGAAGAAGGAGGCGGAGGGGGGTTCAGAGTGTGACCGACATGGAGAAAAAAAAGAAGCGAATAAAGTGACTCATTCAGCTCCTGTGTTCTACATGAACGTTTTCACGCGTTCGAACACGTATTTAACGTGTTCTGTGTCGTTTTACGGCAGTTTCCCGTGTTTGTCTGACTTTGTTGTGTTTTGTGGCTGCTTCTTGCTGTCACTGGCTGCCATGTTTCATCCTTCATTTTTTTTTTTATCCACAGCACATGACTTTACACTTTTATTGAAAGCAACCTTCTCTGTACAAGCTGACTCAGTTTAACTTAGATTTTTAGTTTATATATCTACTAAATGTTCAGATGCAACATATTCTTACATTGTAGTAAAGGTCCAAATATCATTTAACAAAAAAAACACATCTAAGTTAGGGTAATTGTGTACATATTAATGAAAACATCTACATGTATGTAGTAAATGTGATAAATGTCAAAGCTATTCAAAGACACTGACATATTTGAGCCTTTATGTTTAATGAAAATCACGTTAATTGCCACATAAAGTTTACACAATACTGGGAATTTATAAGAAGAGATAGACAGATAAATAATAAAATTAAAATAAAATAAAAAAGAGTTAGTAAAGAGGAGTAGTGAGTATAACTTAAAACAAACGTCAGTGCAATATGGGAACTGTTATTGGTTAAATAAGTGTTTTACAGTATTAAATACATATGTTTTATTAGTAAAAATGTACGTATAACTTTTCATTTATAACTAAAAAGCTGCTAAATGTCAGTTTAAGATAGTTAATTAGTACCACAATGGGGGAAATGTACAGTATCGCAGCAGAAAATACAGTAAAGGTAAAGTTGACAAACTATAAACATGCATCTCCACATCCATGAATGTACAATACAGATGATATCATCTATATATAAAGATTATAAACATAGGATAAACTATACAGTATATGCATTAAGTTACTGGATTATACACAGTATGGGCTTCATATTTACAGTGTAAACCAGGATTATTGCATGTGTATATGAAATGAGAACAGTTTATTGTCTACAGATGTGATTTTTGTCAAAAAAGAAGGCCATTAAATCTCATTTGAACACAAATTTACAGACGTAAATTCACTCTTACGGCCTTGAAATGTTTGTGTAACTTCAATATAAAACCAAAATACAGCATGAATATACTTTACATTTACAGCTATGACTCTAACTTTAATCCCACATTATGTTTCAAGCTCATATTTACCCATTTATCGAGTCAATTTAAGGAAATATGTATAAAAACACATTGCTATAGATCCAGTTATATGAAGACAGTTGAAGGTTAAATGCAAACCATAACCAAACAAAAAAAAAAGTTATTTTTATACATATTTAAACATTACAAAGAAAGACACTATGTTATCGTTTAATTCGACGTAAACATAGAAATAATGTAGTTTTATGGAAGTTTTCTCTGTTGGGGGACTAACTGTTGTGGGTCAGTGCTGCTGACTGCGCGTGCGCAGTAGATGAGGGAGGGGGTCCCCCCCCCTCTCTCCCTCAACATCCGGGCACTTCAGAATCACCATTGACAGCCTCAGCACAACTTTTCCCCAGGCAAAGTGAAATCAAGCCGCGGACTCGGACAAAATATAGTCCCCGCGTTTCAACTTAAAATTACCGACGTTTAAGCCTCCCCGCGGGCCCGGAGCACCCCTCGACGTTCGGCCGTGATCCGCAGAAGCCCCCTGCCGGGTCCGGAGATCTTTCTGCCGGGTTTGAATCACTTTTGGAGACGGGCGGAAAGTGTGTGATGAGTCCTGGGCTGTAAAAGAAGCGAGAACTTGCTGTGCAGCCCGAGAGTAGTTCTTCTTTCAATTGTTATTGTCGCTTTAAAAAAATCTTTAATTCACTTAAACTTGGTGTCGGCGGCGTCGAAAGTGGCGGAAAAGTGCTTTTGTGAGCGGAACATGGAAGTACAAGGCCCGCAGGAGGCGTTGAAAGTGGAGCTCCAGTGTCATCAGGTAAAAGAAACATCGTGTGTTGGTGTTTGCGAAGCGAAGTGAGAGCAGCGGCAGCAGCGGGGATGAAGCGGGGACATTCCGGCAGGAGAACCGCCGCTGTTGCCGCTACTGCTGCTGGACCGGGGGACTTGTCTCCCAGCGACGCCGCGGACACTTCCAGGCGGGGCTGAGGACACTTTTTGGGGGTAGTTTGTGCTGTGGCTGTGGGTGTTTGTGTGGTGAATTTGGAGGCAGTGATGCGGTGGAGGAGGTGGTGGTGGTGGTGGAGTGTGGCGATCAGGACGCGACCTGAATATTTATGAGGAGCCGGAGTGTCGGTGTGAGCCCCCGCTTTGTTCCTCCATCCACTCTCCATAAGTTGAGACACTTTCTCGGCCTCGCTCGGCTCCGACACCCGCCGCTAACTAGTTGCACGGATGAAGCCGGACCCACAGGTAAACAACTGGGCTTTTTTAAGCAGAGCTGCCGGTTATAGGCGAGCCTGGCTCGGCTCGGATCGCCAAGAAACTTTATCGGCACGAATGTTGTCTGCTCTGCTCTTCGGCGTCAGTGTGTCAGCTTCACGGCGACTTTGCTTAAAAATACGTGGGTTTGAATGTTGTTGTAAAAGCACATACGTGAAATAGAGACTGAATTCGTAATTTTGTATACGATATGACGGCGTATCGCGATAAAAAAAGACTTACGATAAGTTGACTGTTGTGATTTCCCATTGTCGAGATAATATGAACGAGGAAAACCATTAATGTTGAGAAAAAACGTACTGAAGAGCTTACTAACATACAGTCATTACGATTTACAATGGAGTTCTACAAGGGGCAGCTAGCATTTTAAGCTAGGCGTTTCAGGTATAAATCTGAACAATCGAAAACATTGTGTCCGCAAACGTTTCCGTCTAACTTTTCCTTAACCTTACTATATCTTCACTAGGATTTTGGTAAAAAAAACTAATTTGTCATTGAACTCTACTTTACTAACTTTAGAGCAGAGTTTCGCAAATTTGCTCACATCTTAAAGGTGTCCATCGAGACCCAAATCACAACATCAAGTGTGAGAAGAGCTGATTTGTTCAGAAATTGTATTACAGCGTCGCGTTACGTATGTTATTTTAAACAAACACGCACAAATCCGAACTAAGGTTGTTAAAGTTCCCAATAAAGTCTGTGTGGGGATCCATGACTAGTTTGGACTATGTAATTATACGACAGCAGATGTTATATTATATTATTGTATAGGGATTCGGATTAAGTACAATACTACAATGAACTTCAATATTCTGAAGATGGGCTCCATAAAATAGCTCCACAGAAACTTCACCACGCTTGTACATGAGTCTACGCTTGTTTCTGTCAAAGAATCTAAAAAAGGAAAAACAACCCAAACTTTAAAACATGTTTACAGCAATAATATTTTGGATTTCCTGTTGTGTCGGGATAATTATGACGTGACATTTTTGTTTTTTGAGTCTGCTGGATGTTTACGTTGTTGTGTGATGGAGCTTTGAAGGAGTAGACAAACACTTTACAGCTGTGTGTTGTTTGAGAAATGTCGGCCTCCATTTTGAGAAAGGTCAGCATCATCCTGGAAGTAGCATTGGAGGCTAACAACTGAGCTAACCCAGCTAAACTTACCCCTTTGTAACAATTCACTTTTAAAAACACTCTCCTTTGTTTTAAGTAGTGTTTTATTTGTTCTCACTTTAGACTTAATCTAAGGTGTTATTCTCATGTGTCATGTGACGGCATCGCCACGTTTTGAGTGGCTGTCACTTTCTTCCTCCTTTTGCTGAACATATAACGTTGAAAACTTGGCAGCAGGTGCAGCAGTTAGAGGAGATGGAGGCTGAGGCAGTGTTTTCAGCACCGAGGCCAGCTCCTCCTCGTCCAGCTCCTCCTCTTCCTCCTCCTGCTGCTGCTGCTGCTGCTCCGCTCGTCGCTCCCAGCAACACACACACACACACACACAACTTCAGCAGCCAGTACGAGGAGGAGAAATGACGGGAAGTAGGCGGATTTTTATTGAGCCGGTCACTGTTCCGAACATTTTAAGACCCTTTTTTTTTTTTACTTCCTCTTCACTTTAATGGACGTCACTTCCTGTGGAGTTAAAAAGCAGCTGCAGTGAAAAAAAACAACAACCTGAGTGTGAATTCATGTTTGTGTTTCTTCTTCTTCTCTCACTTTGGTTGTGGAAGCTTCCATTTTGAGAGAGAAGGGGGGGGGCTCGGTCCACCCCTCCCTCACTCCAATATGGAGAGGAGAAAAGTCTGCAGAGTTTCGTGCAGGAGGAGCAGGAAGAGGAGGAGGGAGGGGGAGGGGCCCCATTCATGCCTAACATTACCATTTTGATTGCTTTGATGCTGTTTTTGGTTTGTGGGGGGGAGGGGCGGCGGAGAGAGAGAGTGAGGGAGAGATGGAGAAGCCCAGTCAGCAGCAACGCCGCACAGCGACACAGCTTTTAATCACTCTTTTATTTTTTCCCTCTTCTTCCCTTCCTTCTGTGTTCGCAGCAGAAAAAAAACCCACACACACACACACACACACACACGTGACCTTTACTTTTCCTCTGCGTGTATTTAAAGCCACGTCAGTCACGTCTGTAGCCATGTTCCCTCGTAAACTTTGAGCTGATGGAGGGAGAGAGGGATAGAGGGAGAGAGAGGGTTCATGGGAAATAACGAGTGTCAGAGGAGACGCTTGGAGGTCGTTTCATGGTCACAGTCTGAGGCCTTAGCTGGGAAGTTTGATGAAGCAAATACAGATATTCTTCTTCCACACACACACACACGTGCATATATATATCTATATATCTATATATATGTATATGTAACGGAGAACACGTGGGGACAATCATTCCGTTTTCTTAATGTCATGTAAACACGCACTAGTCCGACTGAACTCGAGCTAGCCTAAGTCGGACTAATGGCACTTACCTCACTACCTGGTTCCAGCACGACTCAACCTGGCACGGCTCTACTTGGCAGGGATGGAATGATTGAGAACACGTGTGAAAAAAACTGGAGTAAAAAGAGAGTGAATGTTTTGGATGTTTCTGTTGTGTGTCTAAAAAAACATGGTCGGCTATAGTTAGCGTAACTCCTCCTCCTCCTCACACACTCTGAATGTTTACACACATGTTAAAAGTCCGATTTTAGTCAGACTAAGACTACAGTCATAAATCAATTTCTCCTCCGCATGTATACATGGACTCAACGAGTTGTCCGATTGTCTGCCTTAGTTGGAATACTTAGTGAGTAACCGCTCCTGCTACCACACCAGGGGTGTGTCAAAATATCGATGATAAGTGATATATCGTCCTTCTTTGCGCGATGGCGCGATAATCGAAACGCCAGGGCAAATATCGATATTTTAATCAACAAATGAAGGCGCTCTAAAGTAAACAAAGGAGTTTACAGCGGGATAATGGAGGAGAAAACTACGTTAAGAGATGCACTTTTAAGTTTTTTGTCTTCATTTACGATTATCACAGAATCGTCATATCGTGGCGATATTATTAGTATCGTATTGTGAGGTTCCCACCTCTAGTGAATCCCTTTAAAAAAAAAAAAAAGTATTTAAAATGAAAACAGGGTCGTGTGGATGTCGTTGATATCGGACCGATACCAATTACCTCCCTAGTTCCATCGATGCACGTCTGGCTCTGGATTTAGTTTTTAAAAGATTTTAAAAGTGGAAAATAAGAAAAATAATTTATCTGCAGCAGAAACAGACGCGCTTATCTCTGTCTCTATGTTCTTGGAGAAGAAAAGAGTCATTGATTCTTTTTCTCTTCACTCCACTTGCTCTCTGTTGCATCACGGCGTCAGTTTCTCACCGAGTCGTCAGGTTGTTTTTCTTCCTCTCCGTCGTCGTCGTCCGGGCGTTAAAAAAAACCCATTCTCTATAAAAAAAGTGTCTTTATTCTAATTTTTCCCTCTCAATGAAAGTGTTGTAATTGTGGGCTTTGAGACCAAAGGTGACTTCCTGTAGTAAATTGCAGCATCTGTCGCCATGGAAACACTAACTCTCTCCTTCCACTCACACACTGTTAAACTCCTGAAGGTCCTACATTATGTATATCTATGTAATGTATGTCTGTGACCATGTGACCATGAGTGAGTGAATGAATGAGTTTCAATGCACAGTTTTGTGATGAAAGCAGCCGTCTGGAAAAACGGTGTGTTTAAGGAGCGTGGGAATTTTTAGGACTTGGTTGTCTCTAAAGGTGACAACATCACGGTGCGTTCACGTTCCATTAACGCTGGAAACTTGAAATTTTGTGTCCGTTTATTAACATAGGCAAACAAATATTGTAAACAGAGTTCACAGATAAAATATTAGCCATGTTTTTTTTACAAAATAATTATGTTTGTCTCAAAAAACCTTTTTTTGTCTAATATAGTTCTTGTAAATAACTTCAATATTAATTGAAATAATATTTACGTATATATTTATATATGATATTAAGACATTTGTGCTGACGTATGTACCTCGTAGATATGATGCGTCATTGGAAGATTTAAACGATTGTCGTAACAAAACTCTAATTTGTAATATTATTCACATAATTATAACAATAGACCTTTTTATATATTTTATATATTGTCACATGATGGTGGCGAAGTGAACATTTTTTTAAGCCATATTTAGGGTTTACGGATCCGTCGTATTGGCAAGTATCAGGACTTTTTGGCTCCCCCTAAAATGTACGTCCCATCTTCTGAAAGTTTACGTATGCAAACCAAATGACTTAAAGTTCGGGTCTGTAGCGGTGTCAACACTAGCATTCGTAGCCTACGACACACGTCCTTCCCCCTATTGTTGGTCAAAGCTCCGCCCCCTAAAACAGACACTTTTGATCTTATGGTTAAGAGTGTGCCGCCTTCAGGGCCATATGTCAGATTTCTACTTCTCTGTGTTATTTTTATTTTCCTGTCTTACCAGTAAACGTTTGTTTGGGTAAAACATTCGCTAAAGACTTGCTGTGATAAAAGGTCCGTGAAACGCCGTTCATATTCTTTACGTTCACTCATTAATCAGTAACGGTTGTCCGTCGACTCCCTGCTGTTATATCTGCACCGTGTCGTTCATCAGCTCAGGAGTAATTGGCTGGAGGAGTCGCCGTCGCCCCCTGCTGAGCTAGAGGATGAAGGTCTCCGAGAGCCATGGTCACGTTTAAAGACGGACCCGGCTCTGCTCTGCTCTCGTTTGGTGAGCAGGTGAATTTCCTCTAATCCCTCAGTGGCTCGTTACAAGTTTCCTGTAGCGCTGATTTAAACCCGGGGAAGGTTGAGGGATTTGTCTCGGACAAACGGCAGCTTTTTACCGAACAGACAACGACAAACGAGCTAGGGCTGACTGTGTTGTGAGATTCTGATTCTGAGAAGGAAGCGTCTCTGAGTTCATATAAAATACATACGATATTATCGTGATTAAAAGCTCTCGCTGTGAGTTGGTGAATTTCCATTATCAGGATAAAGGTAATTCACGGAGGTGGGGAATGGTTTCGTCGTTAATATTTAATGTGAGTGCCGTCCACTAACACACATTTATTTTGAATGACCACAAGGGGGAGCTGGTATCTTTCCACTCATAATGTTACTGAACATTTTTTTGTCGCTAAAAACATAAACAAATGTTAGTAGCATGTTTTTTTCTTACAGATACGAATCAAACAAAGTTTTGTACATTTGACTTTTAAAATGACTCCCGTTTATTTTGGCCACATTAATGAGGACAGAGATGTTTCCCGTTGTCACGTGTCAGGACTCTCTTCAGCTGTTGATCAGTTATTGTAAATAATGAGTAGTGAAAGTTCAGTCTGGAGCGTAAACACCTCATCGTCCTGTGTTTTCTGGAACGTTCTCGTGCTGTGACAGCTCGTCATTAACCCGACACTCGACGACTGTTTCCAGAGGAAAAAGTGCTGACGCGGCTCGTCTGCAGGCGGAGGCGCGGTGGCTGTGTCGGCGATGAATTAACCCGCGCTGACGGCCCGCGCTGCTGTTTTCATCTCTCTCTCTCTCTCTCTCTCTCTCTCTCTCTCTCTCTCTCTCTCTCTCTCTCTCTCTCTCTCTCTCTCTCTCTCTCTCTCTCCCTCTGTGACGTTGCTGCACAAACACTGAATCACACGCTGTCACTGCGGCTCCACAAAGAAACTGCAGATCACTCAGATTATTGATAACCGATCACCCATTTATTTCCCATGAAGCCTTTCTGCAAACATTCTGCCAAATTTAATGAAACCAAAGAAAAGAAGAGAGCATTGAAACCACGAGTGGAGGTTGCCCAATGAGGCTTTTTTCACAGAAATCTTTTAAAAAATGTTTACCCATATTTTTGTCCGATTTTCTATTTTTCCTCCGTCCTTATAAAAATTGCGATAAGCCATACTGGAGAAAGAAAATATTAAGTCGGAATTGGGGCTGCTAAGTGGAATCATTATTGAAAATCAGGCCTACTGCCATTTTCAAAAAAAAATCTCGTAAAAACAGACCCTGGGGAAAAAAAATCTCGTAAAAACAGACCCCGAAAAAACATCTCTTGTAAAAATGGGATCCTTCAAATTTTTTTTTGAAGAGTTTCCGTACAATCGCAATTTCAGTCAAAATAAGAGTATTGCAAGAATAAATGGGGAACTACTTTATATTTTGTCTAGCACCACATTAGCATTGGTATTAGCTCTTTGAAGATGAGACAAACCTATTCCGAAAGAAGGAAATTCTCGCCTTGGCCTGCGATACACTATCACACGGTATCGGCCCAAGCACTTCCGATATATATCGGAAGTATCGCTGATATGCTCGCAATTCAAAGAGTTTTTTTTAAATATACATAGTTTATGACATTTGGATTCTTACACAGTGAATGACAAATCGTTGGTACGGCCCGACTTTGAGGACATTTAAAGGACTAGTTTGTCACATATTTCTTTAATTTTTTATGCTTTTCTTTTTTCATGAGGACATAAAATCATTCTACAGAGAATTCTGATGCATCGACGCATGAAAATAATTCCCCGGTCTGATTGTACAGTCACAGATTCAAAGTTAAATATACAAGTGAGTTGAGTCACTGTGTGTGTGTGTGTGTGTGTGTGTGTGTGTGTGTGTAGTCCAGTTAACTGACACGGTGAATAACGTCTGTCTGAGAGATGACACACAGCAGTGGTGTGTGTGTGTGTATGATGCAGAGTAACAGTTCATGTTTGAATCACCACTTATGTGTCAGTCAGTCGAGTGTGTGTCTCACTCCCCCCTGTGAAGTCAATTTAGAACTCCTTATAGAAAATCTATAAGAAGAAAACCGTATAATATATGTGTAGCCACTTTATTAGGTACACACACAGGCTTGATCCGTTACTAAATGAACCGCCAGCTCCTTTAACTGTTATTATCAATTATCAGGGGTGTCACGATTCTCCAAATCCTCGATTCGATTCCATTTAAAGGTCTTTTTTTGACTTGTCTAGTTTAGTCTAAGATCCTTGATTTTATGTCATGATAACTCTTCTGCATGGTGTCACGAGTGATATCCATCATTTGTTTACAGTGTACCACATTAAGGCCTTTATTGTCACATTTATTAACAATAACCAGTCAATTGTAAACTACTTGCTTCGCCTCGCCTCACCTTGGCACGGTTAAGTAGCATTTCCACTAGCATAGTACCTGTTACCAGGTACTTTTTTTAGTACCTGCTCTGGCGAGGTTCCAAGCGAGCTGAGGTGACACTATGTGTGATGTCATCAGACTGCCGGCCACTGATTGGTCAGAGTGCGGTCACAGGAAGAGACGTCCGACACAAGAATCTAAGCCGAACAATGCCGAAGAGTAGATCAGTTAAAAAGACTTGTCTGTGTGGTCATGGAGGAAGAACTGAACAAATATTTTGAATGAACTGATTCTAATGATTCAGTTACAGTGAAAACAACTGCTTTACAGGACACCAGTCACTCGTTTGTTTGTGTTAAAACGACGTCACCGCAGTTCCCTGCAGCCGTGCAGTGATGACTCCGCCCACGTTGAGTAGGTACTATTTTTTTGTTGTGGAGATGCAACCTAAACTGTGCTGAGCTGGGACCGTAGTGGACAAGTGCCATAAGTGTGAAAAGAAGAGAATTCATAAAGAGTCAGGTAGATGTGACCTCTGACCTCCAATAACACGATCACATGGAGGGAAACAAGTAAAGTAGTAATAAAATGTGACCTGCTTGGCGTTCCAAGGTCACAAGACTCATGCTACAAACTCGCCCAAAGCGCTAGTTATTGCTTTAGCGCCAGTTTGACTCCAGAGGACGTTTTTGCTCCAGAGACGTCCTGTGCTTTACTACACACTCATAACAGAGTTTAATCCAGATTGAGACACAACCCCTATTAATAACTAAAAGAAGTTTTCAGCGTCTTAAACGTGGATATTTTCGGTTGTTTTTTTTTGGTCCATATAACAAAAAAATATATAATTAAAAGTAGTGATGTCCTGATACAACTTTAACTGATATTGCAACCTTGAGTATTGACCAATATCAATCCGATCCCATATCAGCACAAATCATACATACTTTTATTACTTATTTTGTAGTGGGGAATGTTAGAAAAGGCTTGATCAAGTGATTTTACTCAAAGACAGAACAAAAGTCAGCAACAGTAGGTATGAGGAAAAACTCATCCATTTATTATTAACCAGTGGGTTACATAAATTGTAATCTTCAAAATAAGAACATACTACAATTGAATAAAATAAATGAGAAGACCCTGAAAAATAACCTCAATAAATCCACAAATTATACTTTTCAAGTGCAAACAATTCAAGTTCACATCAGTTATTTTTTATTGTCAGTATATGGTGGGAACAACTGAGCGCAGGGACAGAAAAACAACGACACAATATTGTCCACAGCTCCAATTTCACTGACTGTGCCCAAAACAATGTGGTCATTGCTCTTATTCTTCACTCAAAAAAATACGAGTGCAAAGAAAATAAACATCACTCTAACAAGAGCAGAAAACAAATGATAGGGTATAGTTTTTCGACAATGTAGCGGCGGCTAGGCATAATGTAGCGAGGCTCGAGGTGCCCAATTAAGCTTTTAAACCCGACATTACTCACCATGGACAGGGGCTGGTCATCCAGCACTTTTCTGTTATAGCCAAAGCGTTTTTGCCGTCCTGTGGGAGTGTGTCACGCCACTTGCTACTTTGTTAGCATTAGCACACGCACTGTTGTTGTGATCATGTGGGCTCTGCATGCATCCAACGCGTAGAGCCCACGTGATCACAACGGGCGCCGCTGGAGCGGAATGGACTGCTTGTTTCAGAGAATTTATATGGAGATTATAGATGTAGTCCGATATAATCTGATACTCGTTTTTTGGCTGATATCAATATCGGATCGGGACACCCCTAATTAAAGTGATTAATAAATTTTTTTTTTGGACATTTTATGAACCAAACACTTCATGGATTCACTGTTTCATACGTTCACGTCATAAATGAGTCATCGTTTTTCCCCCTGACCGTTAAATAAAAAGCCTCTCAGCTGTTTTTGATGATCACAGCGCTCGCATTTACAGACGCTCCCTGAACTCACCTCTCACCTTCACTGCTCTAATGTAAAGGACAGCTCCGCCTTTTCTCTCTCCCTCTCTCTCTCTCTCTCTCTCTGCTTAGATCACAATCAGCTCCTTGTTGAATCTCTTCGTCTTCATTCCTGTAAACCTCTGCAGCTTGAGTCCGTCCTGATAACGCGGTGCAGCAGCGGCACGGTGGTCGGCTCGCTGTGCCGTGCACCGTCAGCGGCCCAGGCCGTGACCAAAAAAAACAGCCACTTCATCATCTCTGCGTCTCTGAGCCGCTGCTGCACATTATTATGACAGTTACCATGACGACGGCATCCCTTCTGGATCACAACACCTTTATACAATGATGACCTGATAAAGTGGGAAACAGATAAACATACAACAGAGGCATTTTAGTCCTTCAGATTAATAAAAACAACTGGAGGTCTTGTCCCTTTCACAATAAAAGCATAATCCTCGCTGCGTTTCATGTTCACCATCACACAAATACGGAATTAACGTACGGAAATGCCCGTTATCGTTCAGCCACAATGGAAAAAGCACCTTAATTAAACATAAACGGTTTTAATGATTCTTAATCTGGGTTAGAGGCCTAATCCTATGGAAGAGGATTAGGGCCAATATTCTTTGAAAGCAAAAAATGAGATTGGTAAATTTGGAATTCTAATTAAAAATGTTGAAATCTGACCAGATTTTTCTGAATTCAGGTATATAAGACACTTTCTTCATCAGAATTCTTATGTTATAATCTCAGATTCTTAGTTTTTTTTCTGAAGGTCATGTGATCAAAGTCAGACTTTCTGACTTGATTTAACTGAATTTCAAGATTTAAGTTTGTAATCTGATTTAAACCTCAGAATTCTGAGTTAAACTTCAGAAATCTGACCTGATTTCTCGGGATTATGAGATTTCTATCAGATTGCGGACTTGTAAATCGTAATTCTGACTTCAATCTAATATACTGTAGATAAACGAGGTATCTTAAATCTCATAATTCTGGCTCATTGTTTATTTATTTGTTTTACTTTGTTTCCATTAATAATTTTTCACACGTGGCCTAAAAATCTAACCTCTCCTAGAAAAGCTTAAATGTGAGGACTTTTCCTCATACTTTTGTGTCTTCTCTCTGAGGATAACAAGTGTGAGACGTGTCTCCGTCTCAGTGGAGGACGTGCAGCAGCAGCAGCATTCGTCCCCTCACGTCTTTGTCTTTTGCGAGAGAAAGACCAGCGAGGAATGTTATTGTCTTTGCCTCAGCAGCTGGTTCCCTCTCAGCCCCTGCTGTTCAGGCCTCATTCACTGCTCTCTGATTAGCTGTGTGTGTGTGTGTGTGTGTGTGTGTGTGTGTGTGTGCGTGCGCGCTTCATTCGTCAAAGAACAAACAATGGACTCTCTCGCTCGCTCGCCTAAACTCACATCAGCAGAAAAAACTGTTGAAGAAGAGCAGAGAGAGAGAGAGAGAAAGAAATCGGAATCTTGTGTCGTTTGTGTTTCTCGTCTCCAACCAGAGAAACCAAGTGTGGGCGGAGCCTGAGTGCGGCCTCCACACTCGTTGCCTCATTTACATAGTCCTTCTCCATCGCCGGCATCCCACAATGCCCTGCTTTTTATGCATTATTGAGTCTCCCGGCCGAGTATCCTTAAAAAGGGAGGGGGGGGGGGGTGTAAGAGGCACCGCCCATAAAGGGAAGTAGGACTTGAACGAGGGCGACTTCAAAGACCTTGTGAAAGATTGATCCACTGAGTCGTAGCTAAAGTGTTTCTCAGGTAAACAAACATGAGGCAGAAGCTTGATTATTTGGCTTTAATGCAGGAAAACACTGTTGTTTTTGTCTTTAAATGTTGTTTTTATTTATAAAGCTATTCTTTTCCTGGTTTTTCCTTTCTTTAATGCGTCTAAAACATGTTCAGATGTCCTTTTAAAACCTCCATTTAAAGGTATAGTTTGTATTGGTTAAGTTTCATGTAGCCTTGAGTTAGCATCAGAAGTTTAACGACGTTTAGTTTGTTCATTGTGAGTGTCTGTAAAAGAAGAAAAAAAACCCTACATTTTAGAAGTCTCACCCGATTTCTCAGATTTCTGAGATTTTAAATCGGCAATCTGACTCCTCTCTTTTTTGTTGTGTTTCTGTAGCAGCGTTACAGCGCCACCTGCAGGCCTGGCATATATACTACTGTTTTTATTGAAGTGTTAAAAAAGAACAAAAAAGAAAAATACTAGTAGTAGTGTGTAGTAATCTGCTAAATCTCACATTTCGGATTTCTAAAATTTAAATCAGAATTCTGACTGAATTATGAGATTTAATTCAATAAAAGGGACTTCATTCAGAGAAATCAGGTCAAATTTCTATAATTTATATAAGAATTCTGAGATTTAATCTCATATTTAATTTTTAGGAATCTGACCTGATTTCTCTGAATTAAGATTTCTGAGATGTAATCTCATATTTCAGAGAAATCATTCGGTAATCTGACTTTTATCTCAGTATCCTGACTTAAATTAGTTAGATTTAAATCAGATTAGTGACAGATTTCTGTCTCATTATTTAAACAGAGATTGTAAAGTTAATTTCCCACTTGAGTTGTTTAAATTGTGAAGTGAATTCAGATCAGTTTGTGTTCAGGAGAATCAAACAAAGTTTATTTTTATTAAGTGCTGCGTCACCATCGCTCCTCCTCCTCCCCGCGTTCCTGAGTCCAAACATTTCGGGGATGTTTGGATGTCGGCGTCTCTGTTAAGCCTGTGATGAGCTGTCAGGTCGACGCCTCTGTTCCGTCTAATCCCGCCGTCCCCTCTCAAATCTGATCTCATCCGCAGATCTGTGGCGTCGCCCGAGGCGTTTGCTGTTTGCTGCTTAAACGCTGATAATGCTCCCTCTCCAGTTTGTGTGTGTGTGGGGGGGGAATAATCTTTGTAAAAATCCCTTTTAATCAAAACAGCGGTGACGCAAGCGGCGTCGCGGGGGGAAACGGACGAGGAAAGATTTCACAAAACGGGGGAAAAAAAGCCACAGACGTCGTTCTTCACGTGTTTCAGTGACGGAGAAAAATCTTCTTTAATTAGTGGTATTTTAGGAGTATTTTGATTAAAAAAATCTTCATTTACATATTGTACAGAGACAGTTATGTGTTTTTTTTAAGTTATTGGCAGAACTCAAAAGTGTTTTTTTACGTTTTTGGTGCGGTGTTAGAGGGCCACATACAGTCCTTGCATGTGTACTACAGCAGTTGCTTTGAGGGCGGTTTCTTGAGTATTTTGAGTCACCACCATATTTTGTCGTACAACCCTTAATCCAGCTAGCCTTAAGCGAGTGCAGCAAACCTTGTATTTTAGTTAATCGCAGAATTTCAGAGTTTTTGTTTGTATATTAGTATTTATTTTTTGTGTGTGGCGGACGCTATTTTGTCATGCGAGTTATTGGCAGGCTGGTCATTTTTAAGGAAACAAAGTATATGTTATTTTTTCTTTTTTAAGTTCGTAAAGAGGTTTTCAGTAAAACGGAAGGAGAACGACGCGCAAAGCTTGTGCACTAACTAATGTGTAAAAACCACGTCAACAAAGATGCTAACGACAAATACAAGAACAAGTGGTCCCGCTATGACATCATTGTTTTGCGCAGAATTGCGTTGCCAGGTTGTGTACAGGTGGTGGCATTTCAGGGCCTCTGAAAACCTGTTTCCGATATTCTGATATATTCTGAAATTTTGCGTGTACAAGTCGTCAAAACTCAGGAAGGTATCGTCCTGGTTTCTGATGTCGTAACAGGCTGGATTCTTTCGAAAAATAGCGTTTTTAAAAACACTAGTTCCTTGTCGATAAAAATCCGATACAATACAAAAACTGCGTAGCTTCTCCTGAACCTCTCCATCGTTGTGTTTACGATGCCCAGATTGTTGGACCAAAACATCTTTCCGTGTCTGTCTCGATTGTTTCGTCCAACGTCCCCATTTTTTGTATTCGTAAAATTCTAAATGTCTTCCTCCTGGCAACCTTGTGTAAAAAACTGTCCCTTTAATTAGACCTGAGTCTCGTCTTTAAACGTTCATTTGAGTCGATGAGCTAATTATGGATTTTAACAAGTTCATACTGATGTATTTTTCCCTCATTAGAAGACATTTTCATCAAGAACACTGTGTGTGTGTGTGTGTGTGTGTGTGTAAAGCAGGTGTGACCTCATCCTTTCATAAGTGATGTCATGATGTTAGACTTAAATATGAGGTGCTCCGAGGCTCTTATCGATTTCAAATGTTTTTAAGATGTACAACTTTGTCAGCGTTAAAACGTGAAGCAATTACAGAAGATTAAGAAGCGAGTGTTTGTGTTAAAGTCTGACGGTCAGGTGACCCCTAATGACCAGATGAATAAGAGTCGCAACAGCGGCGCAACAGCGGTGTTTTCCCTAAAGTCTGTGTTTTAGTAGAACTTGTTTTCAGAGTAAGAATGTTTGAAACAGACTTAGAGACGTGGAGAGTTAATTCCTCTCTCTCTCTGCCTCTGCTCTGGGAGCTAAAAGGCCACACTTGTGTCTCACTTAATGAAAACACGGCGACCGGGACCTTTTCATCCTCCCTGTGTTTCACTCATTAAAGCTCAAGCTCTCTGTTAAGACATTAAGTCGAGACGCCAGAGTGCCGAGAAAAGAGAGTGTTCTCTGTGTGTGTGTGTGTGTGTGTGTGAGTCACACGCCTAAAAATATCAGCCATGTTCTTCCTGCTTTTTCTCTCTCTCTCTCTCTCTCTCTCTCTCTCTCTCTCTCTCTCTCCTGACCTGTGAGTCACTGCTCCAGCTGGGAGCGTTTGGAGGGGGAGGGGCCTAGGCCGGGGGGCCGCGTGACTGTGGTGATACAGGACGAGAGGAAACGCAGTAAAATATATAAATATAAAAACTCCCAGGTCAAAACCATCATCAGGAAATAAACAAACAAACAAATGTCTTTTAAAAGGCCAGGAACAAAATGGCTGCCGTGTTTCACATCGTACAATAACAGTGTAGTTTTTGCTATTTTTTGGCTTTTAGCTGATACTTATATCATGCTGATAATTATTTGAATACCTTTTGTCTGCTTGTAAGACTCCTTTTCACCTAACTGTCATGTTTTTTTGGTTCATGTTTGGATTAACTTAAGCTTTATTATTTGGCTAAGCAAAGCTACCGTTTGGTATCTTTTGGTTATCTTTCATCGAACATAGGATATCTTTTTGGCTAACCGTCTGCTATTTCTTTCTTAGCATTTAGCTACCTTTTGACTAACTTTAAGCTATATTTTGGTTTGTTGGTTAGTTTTGGCTAACCTTTAGATGTCTTTTGACTAACTTTCAGCTGTATTCTTTGGCTAAATTAAGCTATTGTCAGGTATCTTTATTATCTTTTATCTTTCTTTCAGAAATATTTTTGATGTTTAGCTACTTTTTGTGGCTTTTTAAGGTGTCTTTTGGCTAACTTTTTGTCTGTTGCTGCTTTTAGCATCCTTCCCTCCTTAAGTCACATGGTGTGACTCAAGGCTTGTGATTAAATGAAATGGAAAGGTTTCTCCCACTGAGCAAACACTGATCAGAATATGTAGGTCGAGTAAATCTCTGTGACTCTGTATGATTGTTTCCAAAGACTGTCAAGTCATATCATGATTTTTAATAATAATTTATAATTCTATAATATAATAACGATAATAAGAAACACAAGCTCCTTCTGAGGTTTCAGCTCCGAATGCTCCAACATGTGTTATTATTATTATAATAATAGTAATAATATTAGCCCGAGAAACAGACTCTACCTGGCACACGTTGGCATTGCTTCCTCCTCTTGTGCTCAGCGTTTGGTCTCTCAGCAGCCAGGAGATGGCATGGTTCGTATATGCAGTCTCCTCTGGAGCTGCCGCTCTATTAATAACCTGCCAAGCGTTTAAATGTGTGAGTGTGTAAATAAAGTGCTGCTCACGGGGAGAGAGCTCATCAGTGAACGAGCCAAGCCGTGCACACGCAGCAACATGGCAGTTTACTGCCGTCTAAGTGGATCATGACTGTGAACACCCCCAAAAAACTATTTTCCCGGGGTATTTTCGTGGTTTGAGCTGAGGTTCAGGCCGGTGAACGCCTCACCTTTTTCACCTCACACACACCAGTGGTTTTTTTCTTTCTTCGGCTGGCGGCCCAGGTTGTTCCGGCTCGGTCACAGTGACTGGAGGAAGAGAATTAAAAGGCTTCAGAGCGGCGTCTCATGTAAAACCAAGTTGCCTGGTAACTAAACGGGAGCAGAAAAAGGACCCACGATTTAACAAAACCAGTAGCAGAATGTCTTAGAATATTCACAATCAAGGCCTTGGAAATTGTCCTTGAACGTGACGTCGGGCAAAGCTGCTGTTTTCAAATTGATTGAGTTAAAATAAGTTTTCAGGTGGTTTATTATTGTGTTAGAGTGAAGGAGGATATGGATACAGAGCACAGGATGACATCTTACCACTTTACCTTGTCATTAGATGGTCTTTTATAACAAAAACCGCATGTTTTTGTTGTTTTGTAAACCGCTCCTTCTCCCACACCAAACCCCATAGAGAAAATCAGCGTTTTTACATCATAGAACACACCAGTTGTTGATCGTGTGCTGCCTCCATCAGGAAGTTTAAATGAGTTGGCGGCAACGTTGGTGTTTGAAAACAGCTATTAGGATTGACCTCAGTGACACAAACTCGCCACACGGAGCAGCACTAGGCCACAAACTCCTGTTTTCCCCAAAGCTAAAAACAGTGATTTTCTCTACTGGGTTTGGTGTGAGAGAGTGAGCGGTTTGCAAACTTCAGTTTCATCCACCGACTATATATAAATACTGTATACGACCTTGCGTCAAAAGCACTGGACTATCCCTTTAATAATACACATTCATGGCCCCACGAATGACCTTAAAAATGCAGCATTTATCGTATTTTACATGTTGATGTCAAACCAAGTTGTGTTAAGTCTGGTTTTAAGTGATTGTGGTTTAACAGCAGTGATTTAAGCGTTTAAATTGTAGTTTAATTGTAATTGTATTTGTAAATTTAGATTCAAACATTTTCTTTCCGGTGGTCGTCTTTCCTCGCCGACCTTGAGATGAAGGTCGGGCCGGTGGGAACGTGTCGGCTCTGAAGGAAGTTCCTGAATGAAAAATGACTGCTTTGATTTATTCATTTCTCTCGGTGAGCGAGTGGCGGCGAGGATTTATGGTCAGAGATGTTTAGGAGTGTCCAGACAAAAAAGGGAGTGAGAGAGAGAGAGGGGGGTTTGTCTCTCTCACTCTCGTGTCTCACAGAGTCCGAGTCCCCGTTGCCTCCGCGGCGCTAACAAAGAGCGCTGCATAATAAACGGCACTTTAATTTGTTTTTCCTCGACAAGGTCGCCGCGAGTGACGGGTGAGAGGCGGTGATGGGATGTAGTGTTAGGGTGAGGGGAGGGTGGGGGGGGAGTAAAAAGCCTCACATTAACGTTTGTGTTTGTAAAAGCTAAAAAAAAAAAAAAAAAGTGCAAGGTAACGCTTTATTTCCCAATTACTGCGACTGCATTTGAACTCATCAGTGAGAGGAAGTGAGCAAGCAGTTAGCAGGTATTATCGTCTCCATGGCAACAGGCTAGGTGAGGTGAAAAAGAGAGTTTTGGGGCGGGGCCAAGTTTCTGTCACATGATTAAAACAGTATTTTTTTGTTATAGAGGACACATCTCTTTGCGAGCCATTTTTGCCAGACGTTAAAGCTGAAGAAATCATCGAAAATCGCGAAAATGTATAATCGCGATATTTGTTAAAGCCCAACTTTTATTTCTTCTTTTTTGGGAGAACAATATTTTGTCTTTAAAAAATGACTCGGCACAAATGTCACATGGTTAACACATTCATACGTTCATAAATGCTCTAAAATAACTGTGTCCGACTAAATGTCCTGGAGACTAAAGCAGAGACGATAAAATGAATATCGATACATGTTTCCATGGGTTTAGAGAGGGGTTTGTAACGACACTCAATAACATATAAAACATTAATTCATAATTTTTAGACATTTTATTGCGAAAATGTTACATATTATAGCTTTAAAATGTTAAAGTCCAACATCAACAGGTAAAAGCATCAGTGAAGTCTTTCAGAGGTCGCCTCACACACTCTCTCTCCTGCCGTGACCTCTGACCCCGGTCAGCAGTGTGTCTTTACGCGTCGGCCGGCGGCGGCGCGTCCGCTCTGCGAGCCGGCGTGCGTGGAAATCTAAATGCCGCTGCGTTCTGTGAAAGTATTCATATTCATATTAATTTCCCCGCCGCGGCGGTGCTTATCGGAGGCAGCGGGGAGGTAAACAAACAAAGACGAGCACAAATGTAATTAAAAAAATAAATGATGTCGGGACAAAATAGGCCCGGAGGAAGAGAGAAATGGAGAGAGAGAGAGAGAGAGAGAAATGATGTTGACGCTGTTCCTTACAGTCTCTGTAAAGCAGGAGTCTCAAACTCAGACCACGAGTCTGGTCAGTCGTGGATTATATTACGATATTTCATCATGATAGCGTAATAACTATATTTCTCATGATGTTAAAAGTGTTTGTTTTGATATGGAAATACAAAAAAACGGCAGTTTATGACACAAAAAAAAAAATTGTACATGAATGTCTGATTTTGGAGTGGTGGGCCGCATGAAATTGATGGGGGGTGGGCTCAAGTTGGCCAACGAGTCACCACTTTGAAAAAAAGTTAAATTGTGTAAAATTCGGCGAGGTCACTGACTCTGAAATGGTGGGAACTCGCTGTGAACTTGTCCTGAATTTAAAAGTGCTTGTTTAACAAAGATAGCGTAATTTTTTGCCGTTTTTCTTTCGCAGTTTAACGACAAAACTGGACACAAACACAGAGCTGGTTCAGCTACAGTCCTGCTCTCCGTCTCCCCCTCTGTCTGTTGGTGGCACTGCAGCCTCGCAGCTTTTTCGTCTCATTTTTTTCAGGATGAATTTTAAACAAAGCTTCTTGTTTCTTAAACACACTCATACACTGTTTGTAAGACATGATCTTGAAAAGACATGCATTACCTTTTTTTTTATTTCAGATAATACCTGACATTTATTTCTTCGTTAAATATAGGTTATTTACGTGTGTTACAAATTGACCATTAAATAGACTTGAAACTGTCACAGCTGCTGTTGTCATTTCGGGGCCTAAACTCGTGGCGTCCTCGCATTAAACGGCGACTTAGCCCGCTTACATCGTAGCGAGGTTGACGTGGCGACGTGGATCATGTGACCCCCCTGCGGTCGGACGCTGTGTTGTCATCATGTCATGCTGTGATTTCTGTGCTGCTTTACTCGATGAAAACTAATGAGTCGCCTTGTTTGTTCTCTTCACTCTGAAAAGAGAAAGAACCTCAGCACAGCTTGTTCTGCTCTTTGTCGTAGAGGCAACAATAGTGTAACGGAAGCTAGTTTCCGTAGCAACACACCAAATATAACACGGCATAGCAGAGGCCGCCGTCTGTGAATGAAGCGCACCTCGACTCACACTCTGCTGATGTTCAGCCCAAGCACAGACTGAACTGACGATGATGATGATGATGATGATGAATTTACTTATTTATAAAGAGCTTTCAGACAGACTGAGTGCAGCCAAGAGGAGCTGAAAAAAGTTCCTTCCACCGTGGGTACCATACGTGTCACAGTTCTTCACATAGTTGCTGTTTTCAGACATGAAGCTGAAGTTTGTGAGACTGCTCACTCTCCACTCGCACCAAACCCCATAGAGAAAATCAACGATTTTAACATCCCAGCGACACAGGAGTCGTTGATCCACCACTGCCTCCGTCAGTATGTTTAAATGTGTCGTTTTTGTGAATTCAGGGTATGAAATCCTTTACCCAGATTTACCTCAGTGACACAAAGTGAACACACGAGGCAGCAGTAGAGCAGCTGCTGCTGTGTTCCCATGGCCTAGAATTATAGAAGTTTTCTCTATGAGGTTTGGTGCAGGAGAACGATTCCATACATTTTTTACGCCTGTGGCTGTGGTGACGCAGGTTGACAAGTGTGGTTTGAGGGTGTGCTGTGCAAGTTCTGTCGTCGAGAATTTTACATTCAGGCTGAAATTATGTAAAATGTAAAATTATGTCAAAAGTATGTCCCTTGTTCTATGAGGGTACGACATACTGTGGCTCACTCGTAATCGAATGCAGTTGAAACCTTCATTTTCTACCATGCTGTAATGGAGTCTTTGAGGATAAAATGAGTCTGTATTTGTTTTTTGGACGCCTTTTGGTTTGTTGTATTTTTCCAATTTCAAGGAAAGTTAAAAGAAGGAGTTGTTTCCTGTTTTAACAGAAAAAAAACGAAAAGAAATCAGTGACCAGGAAGAAAAGAAAAGAAATAGAGGAAGTCTCTTCTAGCAGTGAGAATTGGAGCCTGAGGAACAGGATGTACTGGAACATTACAGCAGAGAAGATCAAAGGCTGAAGAAACCACTCTATTAGAATCAAAGAAATCTCACAAATATACGAGGCTTAGGATCAATGTACACATTAACTCTATTAACTATAAATATATGAGTAACCACTTCATAAAGACTTAAAAGCAGCATTTTGTTCACCGGGAACGTCGGGTCTGTTTTTGTTTTGGTTTGTTTTTTCCCCACAGAGGAGAGCAGGGGAACAATCTGGGTTCATCACCTCTGAATCACTTTGTTTTTCTCCAACAGAACCAGTGAGAAATAATAATAATGAATCACAGTGAAATAAAAAAAACAACTGACTGAGTGAATCATGTCAACAAGGACAAGGATTATTGATTATTTTTATCACCAATACTGATCGTTTGTTTACTTTCTAAACTGTACAACATGAAAAACACGGTTTATAACACGTTATACTACGTATAACCTACTATGTATATTTAAACAAAAATGACCATTGTAATTTAAGCGTGTGCTTTTATACTGAAACTCGCATCGTCCCACCTTAAACAGGAAGTGACAATGTTGTTTGTTTAATCCTTTTGTAAACACTTGGTGGCTACTTCCTGGTACAACTATTGTTTTGTTTTTGTTTGTTTTGGTTTTTATTTACAACATGTGTTGTTGCCACAAAGAAGGAACATATATCTGAAATCCCCGAAAATGCATTGTTTTGACAGGACATAGCCGCACTTAGCACCTGCTTAGAACAACTCAAACGTTCATTAGCGGTTAGCTTTTACCTGTAAGCACTTAGCAGCAAGGTATTACCTTTGACCCTTTAGCAGTTAGCTGATAGAGCTTAGCATTAAGATATTACCTTTGACCCTTTAGCAGTTAGCTTTTAGCTGGAAGCAGTTAGCAGCAAGATATTACCTTGACCCTTTAGCAGTTAGCGCTAATCAAAAAAAATTTGCAACCTGGTTTTAAACAGCCCTCTGATGTTAACTAGCAACATGGCCTTTTTCTGAGCTAACTATAAGCTGTTAGCAGTTAAAAAGTAAAAACACATTTTGGCTAATTGAGACATAAATATATCCTTCTTTAATTTTGCTTCTTGATTTGAAATTTTTATTCAACAAAAATAGAAGAAATAATGATTGAATGATGTGTTTAGTACTTGGTCCTCATTTATACATAAAATAAATTTGTATTTGACGAATATACTGTCTGTCGAATTTTCATGAATACGATTCAGGGCCAGTTCTCAACAAAAGTACCTGAGCATTTGAAGATGAGATGCGCAACTTTGGATATTTGTGTTATGGACTAATTTGTCGAACTCCTTTTGTTGATAAATGGTTTGATCTATAAAGAGAGTTGTGATTCGCTGCAGTGCAGGGACAAGTGTTGACACACGTCGTCTTTTATTGGACTCGCAGAGATGCAATGGACAGGTCATCATGACTCGGAAAAGAGTCCGCCTCCGTCCATGAACATCATCTGTCTCCTGTGAAGCAGCAGCAGCAACAGCAGAGACGAAGGGCAATTTCATTTACCTGAGTCTAATGAAAAGCCAGTTTGCTTTGTGATGGAGTGAGAAAGTAATGTCCACAACTCGCAGACGCAAAATGAGAGTCTGCGCCACATCTGCTGCTCCACAGACTCCATGTTCTCCAGAGTATCATCACTGATGGATATCAATACAGACTCTGCTTCTCAATATGATTTGAAAATGTCCACTATGATGGCTGTTAGCGTGAACAAAATTCCTTAAAAATCTATCTAGGAAATAATAAAATTATTTTTTAAAGGTATAGCGTGTACAATTTGGCACTTTTTGGTATAGTTTCATTTTCCAACTCCAAGGATGTTAACAATTTTAGGCTACTGTTAGAACACGAAGATCCAAAATGGCTCATTCTGGGCTAATGGAAAACAACAATTCGTCAGATGATTTTACTCTTCATGTTATAATTTTTTGCCAAAGAAAAATATTTACATTTGAAATTGTACTCACTGGACCCTTTTAATAAGGCATTAGTTATGTGTGGAGTTCCACAAGGCTGAAGCCTGGGCCCAATCTCGTTTTTATTTTTCGCTATTATTTTATATTTAAGTTCTTAATGAGCTGCAACAGTTATTAAGTTGATTGACAAATCTACATTTTTGATTAATCTACATCTATTTAGTATTTTAGTTTTGCTTTTAGTGATTAATTACAAACCTTTTAAGCACCTGGAAGTAATTTAACAGCCATTAAGAAAATAGTGTTTATAACAATTGCTGCCGGAGAAGCCGAACCTGCTTCAAAATGAAAAATTCTATTTCTCTGTAAATTGTCGGAGCAGCTGGTGGACGACGCCTCCAAGAGCTTTCGATTAATTAACGCGTTGAAACAGTGTCCACACGTGTCCTTGTGATTCTGCGACAGTCACTGTAACCGAGTGGCTGCTCCTCCTGCTGGAGCTGTGAGTATGTGAGAGCCACACCTCTAATTGAACACCGGCATGTCTGAGCATGCTTTGGCCTCCATCAGCTGCTGGTACCCAAGAGACTAAGCCCCTCCTCCTCTTCCTTGCAGCAGACAGTCCTCCATCATTGTCCTCTCAAAAACCACTGCCATAATCTTCATAAATCAATTAATTAAATCGATAAACGATGATGCGCTAACACCAAATATCAATTATCTAATTTCAGAAAATAAAAACATTGCTCCCACCAGTTTGATTTACTGGCTATGTCACTACTTCATGACTCCATGTGGTGGCGCTCTATTCAGGAACAGCGGCGATATGAACATGCGTAGTAGTAATAGCTAAAGAAACATAAGTTGACAATGGTAAAAATAACGTGTATAGCGTTTTATTGTCGCCACAACCACATATATTGTGATAATATCTAGCTAGCTAGCAAGGTAGCTATTTAGCTGTATATCCACGGTAATGTGTAAAAACAAAAATGTCTTTGGGTCATGATTATGTTTGTTGTTTTTGTTTAGTTTTCGTATAACTGTGAGCTAACTTTTTGTTAACGTTTAACAGTTAGCCAAATATTTGAAAAATGATAGCTAGACTCTGAGCTATTTGTTTGGATAATTTGGAGCAAAATATTTGGATTTTAATATTATTATATTTGTAAGCTGTGTTTTTTCAAATCATTGGCTATCTTTTGGGCGAACTCTTATGACATTTTGGCTAACTTTTAGCTGTAGTTTTAGCTGACCATTTAGTTAATTTAGCTTCTATCGTGGATAATAATGAATACAGTATTTATTTATCACTCACTTTAATTTAAATTCAATTAAATGATATTTTGATGCTTGATTTTCTTTAGATGTTCTTGGTCCCCAGAGGATAAATGTTAACTATTTTGATTATAGTTGCAACTGCTTTGCTTTCTTTTGATGTTTTTATATGTATTTTTTTAATAATCTCTACAACATTTTATTGTTTTATTGTCTGTTTTGTTGTTGTGAAATTTGACCGTTTTGGAACAAAAACACAATATACAGTATATATTCTTGGTCCCCAGAACGTAAATGTTAACTATTTTTATTCAAATGTATTTATTTTTTTCCTATGAGGCTTCACAGTTGCAGCCTTTGATAGATGAATGTTGTTAGCCTTAGCCACACAGCTCTGAGGCTCTCAGTGGAAATGCTAACAGGAAACTAGCAGCTTGGTGTGTGTGTGTGCACAGTTTGAACAGATGCTCAGGCATTTTGAGGAGAGGGGGCGGAGCCTGAGGGCTGTTTGTTTTTCATTCCGTTGCATTCAGGTGCTGGGGGAGGATGGAGTTGTTTTCTCTGAGTGAAGTGAGACTGTTGTGACTCAGGTATCCAACAACAGTGGACGTGACGTTGTGTGTAGTCATGTGACCAAATCAAACACACACACGCACAGTTTAATGTGTAGACAGGACAAACTAACTGAGTTTGTGTCAATGATGTCAGACGTGTCAGGTGTTTCACTGCCCTAATCTCTCACTCTAACGCTCACTCTCTCTCGCTCTCTCTCTGTGCTCAGTTTATATATTTCCCCAGTGTGAGGAAACCAATGCATACAGAATTAATCCACCGGTTTATCTGAGACACACACACACACACACACACACACACACACACACACACACACACACACACACACATACAGTACCTGACCTTGTTGCTGTTGTTGACTCCACTAGTTTTCCCACTTTCATTTCTGTGTGTGTGTTTTTAGATTATAGATTTGTGTTTGTTTTGATTTCATCTGACTGACATTTGTTTCACCACACGTTTTTTTTTTGGAAAATATAAATATTTATGTATCAAGGACGTCTGCGCACACAAACACACACACCCACACACAAACACACACACACACACACACACACACACACACAAAATCAGAAAGTTTTACTCATTATTTTTCTTTTTTTCTCCTCCACAGAATCAGACTTTGTGCAAAGGCCTGAATGAACTGCAGAATGGACAGGTACACACACACACACCACTAACATTTAGCCATCTTTCAGCTATTTTTGGAACTTTTGTATACTTGTAGCTATTTTTTTGGTTAGTTTTGCATTTTGGCTAATGTTGATTTAAGCTATGTTTTAGCCTAACTATCAGCTATTATGTTGTATTAACTTTTTGCCAACTTAAGCTCTCTTCTATCTAATGTTTGGTTCATTATGTAGCATCTTTCAGCTATTTCTTGGCTAACTATTAGCTGATGTTTTCGCTATCTTTCTGTTATTTATTTGCTAATTAGGAGCTATGTTTTGCCTAACTTTTGGTTAATATTCAGCTTGTTGGTCTGCAAATATTTAACAGTTCTTTTCCCCCTAATAACTTTAAGTTACTGTTTAAATGTTTAATGTTTCTAAACCAAATTTTAGTTATTTTTGACCAGCTTTCTTTCGGCTAACTTCTTGTCTGTTTCTTGTGGTTTTTAATTGTAATGGAGGCAGAACGTTGTTGTTTCCCTCTCAGCTGATCGTCACAGGACTCTTTAATTGTTTGTCTGTTCTCGTTGCCATTTATCCAAACATATAAACCCACGTCCTCGTCGTCCTCTTCTGTGGTTAAAGACTCACTAAGTCCTAATGAAGGAGCCGGCGGCGGCGGCACCGTCCTTTGCCGTGTCCCTGAGGCGTCATTAGATCAATGTTGAACGTCTTAATACGACAGAGTGAAGCTGTTAATGATCCTCCGGAGCATTCTCCAGCAGCTTCTGAGATGATTAACAGCCGATCAGCTGCAGTGGAGACACATTAGAGGTGCGAGTCCCTTTTTTATGAAAAAAAAAAAAAAAAAAAAAAAAGAGAGACTCCGGTCTCTGCTCACTCATGTCCCAGCATGCACTGGGCATCCGCCTGACCTCTGACCTGTCAGTACCAGCAGATTCACTCAGAGGCGAGTTTCTCGCTCTATTATCTGAGCGTCCTCGCTGAGCGTCCTCGTCCTTCCGACGCGGCCGTTGCTACGGCGTTGATCCACTTCCTCTTTGAGCAAATTAAATATTGACTCGTCGCATTGACTCGTAGATTTAATTTGAAGTGATTGTGGACACGGAGGAGTGGACGGCGGGGTGCTGTGTGTGTGTGTGTGAGTGTGATGACAGTGGCGATCGAGTGGCTGTCGCCGCTATAATTGGCTGTAAGGTGTGAATCATTGTCAGGGTCAAAAAAAACACCTGTAGTTTATGAGCCAATCAGAGTCAGAGCTGAGGAGGAGGAGGACAGAGAGAAGTTAAATCGTAGGAATTAATGTCTGTGCTGTGGAGAGAGAAATAATGAAAGACAATGTTTGTCTTCTTCATCCTCCTCCTCTTCCCTTTTCCCTTCTCCTCCTCTTCCTTCGTGTCTTCCTCCTCCTCTTCCTTCTTCTCTACCTCCTCTTCTTCCTCCTCCTGGTGGCCACTGAGGAGAACTCATCTGTGACGCCGTGTTCCAGAAAGGCGGCGGTGTCTTTCGCTCAGAATCTGTTCTGTCAATATTTGCTCGCCGCCTCAAACTAAACACGGTGATATTAGAAGTCGTCACACTCCGTCACTCAGAGAGAGAGAACGAGAACGAGAGAGAGAGAGAGAAAATTTAAAGGAACAGTCCCTCTCCTTTAGAATCACCAAAAAGACTTTAAATCAATTACTCACATAAACTCAACATCTTCAGCTTAATATTGGTTTAAAATGACTTGTGTGTGAGTGAGACATTCAGGTGCAAAACCTCAAAACTACAGTTAATAATTATTTCTGTCATTGATTCATCCGTCAGTCATTCTCCGAATTCATTGATTTGCTGTTTTGGTCCAGAAATCCGTGGAGAAATGACGCACTGACCGCCATCACCATCAACAAGGTTGAGTCAAGACTTTAAAATCATTTGTAAGAAACCTTTTAAGAACAAATAATCAAGTGTTGCGCTGAGTGAAATTTCCTCGTGGTACAACACGGAAAACCGCCGCAACAGAGCAGAGAGTCCGGAACTTTCTCTTTTGTGAAGTTTAAAATGACAGAACCGCTCAAACTGATTCATCCGTAATCAACATGGAACATTTTAAGAACAAATAATCAAGTGTTATCAGCGTAGAGTGACATTTAATTCTTGTTTCCCCGTGTTTTAGGATACACTTGTTTCACCTCACAAAAAGTTGAAATAAGATGAGATTAGATTTGACTTTGTTGAAATTACAGCAGCAGTGAAAACACAGGATATAAAACACACAATAATATAAATGATACAGAATGTAAAACATCAAAAATACATTTGTCTAAACGTGAAAAATAATCTGTATATCGACAAATCACGGATCACAGTCACAGATACAGTCGTTGATGACGTTGGCTCCTCCCCCGTGACAGTATGTGAACCCTGAACTGCAGAGAGTGTTGAGATGTTTCCTCTCTCCCTCGGGCTAAAGATGAAGGCCGGGTGAGGGTAAAACCCCTCCCCCCTCTCCCTTCTCCATCTCCTCCTCGTGCTCCTTCCCCCCGCCCCCATAACCCGCCTCACTACCCTCATCCTGCAGGAAGTTCTCAGATGTCTGATGTCGCTGTGTGGACAGATGCTCAGTGACGTCCGCTCATCATTCAATTTGTTTCCAAAGAGCTAAAAGTGAACGAGAACACGTTTTGACCACAGAAAATTAAAAAGTTTTAAAAAAAGTCCAAACTTAATTTTTATTCATTTATTGTTTCGAGATTTCTTTTTTTTGAGGAAAAAAAACCTTTTTTCAATTTAAAGACCTTTGTTTATATTTGACAAAGCGACAAAAGTAACTTTTTTCAAGAAAACATTGCCTCCCATCGTATGAGAAGTAGAAATATTAAAAAAATATATATAGAGTTGTCTGTTATGAATTAAAGAAAAAAGTATAAACTTAATTTTTAACTTTCTCGACTTTTCCCTTATTTCCTGTAAATCCTGGACACAATAAATAAGAAAACATAAAACGTGGAATAAATAATGACTGTTCACAGGAGATGATGATAAAATCAAGTTTTATCTTTTCTTTTGTTGCAGCTGATGTTTCTCCTCAGTCAACATAGCGTATGCGCCCCTAGTGTCCCTGCGCTGAACTGCAGCCAGTGGACATTTAAGCAGATTTACAGACTTTTTGTCTGTGCCATAAACTGTGTGTGTGTGTGTGTGTTGCTCTTTGTGGCTGCATCTGTCTGCTTCCATTGTTCACAGACGTCCATCTGCCGGCCTCCAGCTAACACCAACCCCCCCCTCTCTCTCTTCATGAAGACCAGCTGTCTCTCGTCCCCACTCGATCACTGACGTCAGTGTCGCTGACCTGAGTCTACTTTTGTTCACATTTAATCCACATAGTGACACAAAAAAAAAGTTTAATTCAACCCCCACAAAAAAACACAAGTTAAAGCAGAATAATGTTTGCTTTTAACTTTAGTAAGTTGTTAAAAATAAGCGACAGTGAAACTAAAAGTGCCTTCCGTCTGTTGTTTGAAGTGGTTTCCTGAAATCCGATCGAGGTTGTGATGCGCTCGGACGCTGCCGGGCTATAAATGTCTCATGAAAGGGTTTAGATTTACGTCTGTGATCGATGCTCCTGGATGACAACCGTGATTATTGATCACCGAGGGCAGAGGAGAACTTTTACTTGTTTTAAAATTTCACTTAACTCGTTGCAGATTATGGACAATTATTTCTCATTACAAAAATGTAAATTTATGGAATTACACTCGATTAAACGTGGGTAAACATCTTTTGATTTGTTCTTAAAATTCACTTGAATTGATTTCTTGTCAAACTAAGGGAATCTGGTTATGACATCCCGATGAATAAAAAAAGTAAAGATGTTAAATGAACTTTTTAGGGACTTGTTAAGAAAAGTGTTTTTATAATGGATAAATCAGTTGGAGTATTATTTTTTTGAGTAAAAACTAGTTCTTATATGTAAATATTAACCCACAGTCTCACCACAAGCATCTCGAGTCACAGTCGTTGGTGTTTTTAGTGAATGTGAGAGGTCAAAAGGTCGTCTGAGCAGTGCTTCATTTGTTGTCTGGTGAACGCGATCGTCGGAAAAAGTTTGACATTTGAAGCCTAAAAAAGTTTGAAAAAAGACAGAAATGGACAATGTCCACAAAAAGTAGTAAATCTGGTTTTATATAAAAAATACAGATTTTATGACTTTATTTTACATCCTCATGAACAAAGACATTGAGCAAAGATGTTAAATTAACTTTTTTAAGGACTCGTTCAGAAAAATGAGTGTATCGTCTTCATAGAGAGTAACTTGATTCCCTTTTCTTTTTGAAACAGGTTAAAAACTGTAATCACAGACATGTCGAGTCATAGTTGTTGGTGTTTTTAGTGGATGCCAGAGGTCAAAGGGTCGTCTGAGCGGTGTTTCAGTTGTTTCTTCTGGTTCTGGTTCTGGGTGGTGGTTTTGTGAACAGTGTTTCATGCCCGAGCTGCAGCTCAATCTGCTCACACGACACTAACCATCATTTAATCAGCAGCAGTAATGTGCACCGCGTGCTCGCTCAGGCCATTCTTCACCGCCGTGTTATTGGCGATTAGCAGAGCGGTCGAGGTGATGAAGGCAGCGCCGTCTTTTCTCCTCGCAGCTTCACTTCATACAGAGTTTGACCTTTGGGTGGTTTGGGATTGTGATTGGTTTGTGATGGCCGCTGCTGGTCAATAATCCTCCGCTGCTCTGGCTGTGAAGGCGTGTGAGTCTGTCCTCTCTGCAGAGCAGACGTCTTCGTTAGGGACAAGGCCTTGGGACGCTCGGTTTCAGGTTTGTTCCTAAACTGAAATATAAACGGTAACGAGTGAAGCTGCCATTTGATAACAGGCTAAAAATACATTATTCTTTTTGTTTTGTTTTTAAGTTAAAAATATGATGGTGATCAAATTTCTTTGGCAACAAGAAAACAGGCTGTTTTTTTGCAACATGATTTTTTTAAGTAACATTTTAGTTTTTTCTTAGTATTTTTGTTACATTTTATAAAATCTTTTTGGCTAATGTTCTGTTTTTTTTAACACAAGCAAATATTTGCACTAACTATCCCTGTCCAAATCCCTATCGAGTTAAACTTGTCTGAAAATCTTAATAACCTATCAGATGTGTCATTGATCCATTGATCAGTGCATTGATTGATTGATAGCTTGAGCCTCCGCTTGTGCATATTTTCCCACTGTGTATGTGTGTGTGTGTGATTTTATGTGTCTTGTTCCAAGGAACATGAGGGAAAGGAAGCCTGGGGTGTGTTTGATTTGCATTTAAATGGATTTATTGTCCACAGCCAGTGTGACGGGTGGAGGCTGATCACATGATCAGTGTAGGGGTTTGTTTTGTTTTTTCCACCTGTGTGAGGAAAATGGGTAGTTGAGCATTCAGAGCTCATCTTGAGCTGATACTTGACTCATCTCTTGTCGTGAATCTCCTCTCGACCTGCTGCACTTGAGTCGTGGAGCAGCGGGGTCCTCGCTCTCCCTGCCCCGCCCCTTCCCCCCCTCCTGCCAGATTGTGGGCCAGCGGCCAGACTCTGACCTGTGTCGCTTCTGATAAGCCGTCTCCCTGCCAGAGGAGGGAGTTCACCTCCACAGGAAATCAATTGGCAACAGCCGGGCCCAGGATACTCAGATATTGGACCTCGGTATGGGTCACAGGTTCTGGAACTTGAGGCGTTCTTTAGTCCTCCCTCGTGGATTTTCTGCCTCTGGCAGTTTCTGATTTCAAGCGATAGTTCAGGTTTGTTTAGACCATCAGCTCCTGTGTCCCCGCGAGCTAAAAACACACATTTTCTCTAAAGACTTTGGTGCAGGAGTGTGAGCGGTTTACAGAACAATGCTAAAGGGGACCTGGTATACCCAAGGATTTTGGAACAACACACAGAGAGCATTTGTGGGCAGTGGGCAGCGCATGCTCAAACTGAATTTCTTGAGTATTAAGCCAACCAGAAGAAGTAGATGCCAACGATAGTCATCCGGACCTCGACCTGGCGACCCTCGAACAGGCTGACACCCCGACTCCCCTGCCCAAAGGGCCTTTCAGCCGTGAGCTGCTCGAACCAGATGTGTCCGATGTAGCTATACCATCGTTCTCTTCTTTGGTAGGAATGCGTCCTTGGCCCCGCCTCCAGACTTGTACTGCCACCCAATGGTGAAGTGGGATACTACAGGACCCTGACGCTCGAGTATACCAGATTATACCATTCGCATGTGCGCTGAAGTACCCCAGTTTCATGTTTGAAAAAGTACAAGATAATGAGTCAAAAACATTCAACAGTTGTTGCAGACAGAATTTGGCATGCATGTTTCTCATTACCGTAACTCCTAGACTCAGCTTCTCAGTATCGTCATTCCTAAACGGTTGAATAACTGCCAAATATCGAAAGTGTTTAAAGTTATCTTGGAAAAGAAGCACTCATTCAAAAATAAATCCAGACGGCCTGAATATCACGATGGTCATAAGAGGGTGAAGCTATCATCGATTTTATCAGATGAGCCTTTTTTCCTGACGTCTCTGCTGACGGACATATTTCTACTGGTGGGACAAACCAAGAACGTCTTCAGGGAATCACTTGGACTCGAGGATGATTAGGTTTTCGTGGTCAAAGTTCAAGGTCACTGTGACCTTGACCTTGTGATGCACCAAGATTGCCTTGAGGGAAACCTTGGCACTCATATTCACTTGGACTTATGGATGAATAAATGTTCTTGTTGTGGTTTGCAGAAGCATACAAGCTTTTAATTTAAAATTTTATCTCAAAAAATGTGATTGACAGTTGATTTGTGAGCTTGGAAACCACCTCACTTCATGCTGCAGGTGTTGTGAAGTAGGACAAACCCCGACCTGGAACATGAAGTGAAAGCTCCAGGTCTTTTCTTTAGTTTCATTTGTGAAGTGGAGGGTTTGAGTTTTTCTTCCTCTTCTTCTACTCGGGTGTAAAAAGCACTGACAGCCGCGTCCCCGTCTCCTCGGCACCTCTTAGGACTGAAGGGCCTCGCTGCTAAATGGCGTGTAAACAAAGAGAGCGCCTGGCAGCTGCGCTGATGGAAATCTGAACAGCTACTAATGCGTTTTTCAGCAGCCTGTTATCTCAGAGGCACACTATCAAAACAGAGCACATAATGAGTGTGTGGATAATCCTGTCCGCTCGCCGCGTCTGCAGTAAACAGCGGCAGCAGCACTGACGGATGACCTTAGCCGTGGTCGCTGAGCAAATTTAAATTCTGCCAGTGGAGTGTGGAGACAGAGGGACGGTGTGTCCACAGATCGTCTGATTCCTGTTTAACTTGACGTGAATAAAAAAGCAGAACAATGTTAAACTTAAAGCTCAGAATGTTTTTAAAAACTTCCTAAAACAACCAGACCTGTGTCGAGTTCAGCTGACGTCAGGTCATTCTGTCCAAACCCAAACCTGGCGCAGTCACTGTAATCTCTGTGTAATGTATGACTCTCTGTCCTTCACACACAGCTGTTGCCATGGTTACTCGTTTGCAGACATACAGTATATGGTGTAAACGGTTGTCTTTGAACACATAAATGACTGAACTCCGGTAGTCCTCGCATTCCTCACCTGAGGTTTTCTGTGGCTCTGATTCATGTGGTTGCAGTTTCTCCAACAAAATTCAAGTGATAAAACTCACTATTTGACCAGGCCAAGAGATGTTAGGAGTGTACCTAAATATTAACATGTGAATGTCTTCAGACTGTGACTTCATTTTAAATATGCAAAGTTTTGGGCTAGTTTGGGAAGTGTACGTTTAATCTAAGTTACACGATATTTAAGTCATGACATGATATTATCACGATATTTAAGTCACGACAACATATTATCATGATATTTAAGTCATGACAACATATCTAAAGCACGATATTGAAGTTGCAACACGATATTCAAAGCACAATATTTAAGTCATGACGCGATATTATCATGATATTTAAGTCACAATGCGATATTATCACAATACTTAAGTCACATCACGATATTATTATTTTATTATTATAAAAATGTATAAAAGGAAGACACTTGGGTCTTAAAAAATGCGATATAATATCGCCATGCAAAATATTGCGATATTTCACTGTATTGATTTTTCCCCCCCATCCCGATCACACTGGCACTATTGTCAAACAGTTTTAAGGCATTTGTTGGAAATGCTAACTTCGTCTCGTATGCTGAGATATCTAAAAATGGACACGCTGCCATGGACACGCCCTTTTACGATGTACGATAAAAATGAGCAATTTAGCATCTCAGAGGATTTAAGAGTGGGCTGACCAAGTGTGAATACGCTACGATAAATTCAGTGGGAGGAGTTGAAAGTAGAAAATGCTCTGAAATCGTACAGTAAATTCAAAATGCTTGGGAAACATCTCCAGGCCTCGAGTTTTTTTCCATGAGCTTGTTCCACGCACAGGATGTAGTGTTGGGTCGATAGTCTGTCGTTACCCTGGAGACGTTTTCTCTCTTTATTTAAAGTTTTACAGCTCATTCGATAGTCACTAACCTCGGAGTTGGGGGGGAAAAAACAAACATATAAAACCACCTCTCAGGAGCTTTTAACCGATTTCTCTGCTCCAGACAAATGTGTTGAAGAATCTTTGCTGACTCGGCACAGGTTTTTTTTTTTTTTCCCTCGACATGTTCCGAAGATCCATAACCTGCTGTAATGTGAGCTAAAAAACCTTCACAGAAACATAAATGCGTAAAGAAATGAGCTTTTTATTTTGGTCGATGCTGGTAAAACGACGGTGGGTTCAGTGGGACGTTTGTCCGCTGAGCTTTCGACCACCTCCTCTTCCTCCTTCTTCTTCTCTACGTTCTTTTTTTAAACCAGCGGTTGAATTTTCAGCAGCTGCAGGTTCAGACTGACGTTTTCCTCTAAATCCTCCTGTTCTGCTGGATGTTCAGATGGATATCAGTTTCATTTCAGTCGAGTCCATTAGCGACGCAGACGCTGGAACCCGGCGAGGTTTCTCTGAGGGATAAACCCTTGCAGCTTCTGAAGAACCTGAAGGTCGTTGAGAGGAAAAAAGAAAAACCTTAATCCTGCTTTAAAGGATTTTCCTCCGATAACAATAATAATGATAAAAAAAGAGAAGAGGAAACGTTTCATCTGCAGCTTCACGAAATAAACTTTTTCAGCACGTTTGACACATTTATTATCTGTAATGGTTAGGATTTTTATTCTGATTCTTATCGAGACTCTTAATTGATTTGACTTAAGCGGCTCAAAGAGGCTGAACAGCTCCACCCAGTGGCTTGGAGGTGGCTGTTGCTGCTAGTGACATTCCAAAGTTTACAAGTTTTTTTAATTTACAGAAATAAGTAATGGAGACTGTTTTCATTGCTAAGCATTAAGGTTTGCATAAGAAGTCCAAAGTTGGTGTCTCTTATTTTGAAAAGCCAGGTTGAAAGGAAGTGGTGCCATGTGAGTCTACGAAGAAAAGTATACAAATACAATTAAAGATATCTCTAAAATTTGTATTTCATTTTTATAAAAAATAACAACAGTAAGCTAATTCATCGCAAAACTTGCACGACATGTATGAAACAAATACAAAAATATATAGAAACTTTACTAAGAACGTGATATAATATGATTTCAACCCTTTGAAGCAGCTTTTTCTCTCCTCACCTCCTTCCCTGTCTCCTCACCTCCTTCCCTCCCAGGAGGGCGTGGTCTGTTGAATGAGTGACCTTTAAAACAATCACCTCTAACAAACGCTGAATGGTGAGCGGCGCCCCCTCTGGTCCTGATGCAGGCGACCGCCTGTAGATTCCATTGATCCTGTGAAAAACAATGGAGGCGATCACAAATAACATCACAGGAGGGGGCGCTGTAAAATCATTCATCACAAGAGTTTCTTTCTTCTTCTCTGCGTTGACGTG